>NC_133724.1:1527500-1545000 GCF_048934315.1 Petromyzon marinus
GGTGATGATGATGGTGATGATGATGGTGATGATGATTATGATGATGATGGTGATGATGGTGATGATGATGGTGAAGATGGTGATGATTATGATAGTGATGATGATGGTGATGATGATGGTGATGATGATGGTGATGATGATGGTGATGATGATGGTGATGATGATGGTGATGATGGTGATGATGATGGTGATGATGATTATGGTGATGATGATGGTGATGATGATGGTGATGATGGTAAAGGTGATGATGGTGATGATGGTGATGGTGATGATGATGGTGATGATGATGGTGATGATGATGGTGATGATGGTGATGATGGTGATGATGATGATGGTGATGATGGTGATGATGATGATGGTGATGATGGTGATGGTGATGATGATGGTGATGATGGTGATGATGGTGATGATGGTGATGATGATGGTGATGATGGTGATGGTGATGATGGTGATGATGGTGATGATGATGATGGTGATGATGGTGATGATGATGATGATGGTGATGATGGTGATGATGGTGATGGTGATGATGATGGTGATGATGATGGTGATGATGGTGATGATGGTGATGGTGATGATGATGGTGATGATGATGGTGATGATGATGGTGATGATGGTGATGATGGTGATGATGGTGATGATGATGGTGATGATGGTGATGGTGATGATGGTGATGATGGTGATGATGATGGTGATGATGGTGATGATGATGATGGTGATGGTGATGATGGTGATGATGGTGATGATGATGGTGATGATGGTGATGATGATGATGGTGATGATGATGGTGATGATGGTGATGATGATGGTGATGATGATGGTGATGATGGTGATGATGATGATGATGACGATGATGCTACTCCACTGCTACTCCGCTGCTCCTGACGTGGCTTGTCTGGGCTCGACCACCTTGAATGTGGAATTGTGAATTGTCGTTTGCTCTGCGTCTACATCATCAGCCATGCGGAACAGAGAAGACTGGGCACGGAGGGCAGCAGAGCAGAGGGCAGTACAGCAGAGGGCAGCATAGCAGAAGGCAGGGCCACCCCAGTGTGCATGGCGATGAGAATGAGTAAGTCAGTGTGTGTGTGTGTTTGAGTGAGTGGATGAATGAGTGGATGAGTGAGTGGGTGAGTGGGTGAGTGAATGAGTGAGTGAATCAGTGAATAAATGAGTGAGTGAATGAGTGAATAAATGAGTGAGTGAATGAGTGAATAAATGAGTGAGTGAATGAGTGAATGAATGAGTAGGTGTATTTGTGGTCAACAAGAGGGGAGCAGCGGTTAGCGCACTGCAGCACGAACCGGACGACCCGAGTTCGATTCCCGCTCACGGCCACCACCACCACGAGTGACGATTCTCTGAACCGGTCCTGGACACTCCCCAAGGTCGACTCAGCCTCAAACGAGCACCTGCTAGTGTGGTGCTGGCCACCCACCACCCCTCGTGTTGGCGTGCCGCTCTTCATTACATGCTGAGAATCGCTAACGCCACTTGCCCCAACAGCCTTTGTGGGCTATAGGGGTGATCTTTGCCTTCATCTCCTCTAACTTCTCCACCCACGTGCTCACCTCTCCACTCACGTGTGTGTGTTCACGTGTGTGTGTTCACGTGTGTGTGTTCACGTGTGTGTGTTCACGTGTGTGTGTTCACGTGTGTAGTAGGTTCCCGTGTGTGTGGGTTCACGTGTGTGTAGTAGGTTCCCGTGTGTCACGGTGTGTGTGTTCACGTGTGTGTGTGGGTTCACGTGTGTGTGTGTTCCCGTGTGTGTGTGTTCACGTGTGTGTAGTAGGTTCCCGTGTGTCACGGTGTGTGTGTGTGTTCACGTGTGTGTGTGTTCACGTGTGTGTGTTCACGTGTGTGTGTTCACGTGTGTGTTCACGTGTGAGTGTGTTCACGTATGTGTGGGTTCACGTGTTTGTGTTCACGTGTGTGTGTTCACGTGTGTGTGTGTTCACGTGTGTGTGTTCACGTGTGTGTGGGTTCACGTGTGTGTGTTCACGTGTGTGTGTGGGTTCACGTGTGTGTGTGTTCACGTGTGTGTGTTCACGTGTGTGTGTTCACGTGTGTGTAGTAGGTTCCCGTGTGTCACGGTGTGTGTGTTCACGTGTGTGTGTGTTCACGTGTGTGTGTTCACGTGTGTGTGTGTGTGTTCCCGTGTGTGTGGGGGTTCACGTGTGCGAACTTCGCCACTGGGGAGACAAAGGCGGCCGGGCGGGCTTGGTGCTGGCCACCCACCCCCTCGTGTTGCCGTGCCGGCCTTCACAGGGTGCTGCTACTCGCTGCACTTGGCCCCAACAGTTCGCGAAGGCTACACGGGGGATCTTTGTCTTTGTGCGACAGCAAACGCTCAGGTGCCACGATGAGGACGGGTCGGCTACGTACGGTACGCAAGAAGTTCAACACACACAGTTAACAACAACAACAACCGCCATTCACCACGGCGCCTGTGCCAGGCTAGGTGCACGTTGAGGCTATCACGTTGAAGTGTCACGTTGAAGTGTCGAGCGCCCGCTGGCAGGAGGTCACGGGTCAGACGCAGCACGTGCCACGCCTGAGTCCACGTGGTTCATGCGTGCACCCATCCAGCAGTGGATTGAGCGCGGCCGTTTCCGGCCCGTTCCCTGAACCCGCGGCTGAGACGAGATTCGGATTCCACGTTGAGTGCAGGAATTGTCGCGTGGGCGTGGATCGATAGTTCATCAGTGGCAGGGGTTCACAGCCCCCCACTCGGCGACCCACCCACCAATACACTCACCCACCCACCTATACACTCACCCACCAATACACTCAGCCACCAATACACTCACCCACCCACCTATACACTTACCTACCCACCTACACACTTACCCACCCACCTACACACTCACCTACCTACACACCCACCCACCTACACACTCACCCACCCACCTACACACCCACCCACCTACACACTCACCCACCCACCTACACACCCACCCACCTATACACTCACCCACCCACCTATACACTCACCCACCAATACACTCACCCACCCACCTATACACTTGCCCACCCACCTACACACTCACCCACCTACACACTCACCCACCCACCTACACACTCACCCACCTACACACCCACCCACCTATACACTTACCCACCCACCTACACACTCACCCACCTACACACCCACCCACCTACACACTCACCCACCCACCTACACACCCACCCATCTACACACCCACCCACCTACACACCCACCCACCTATACACTCACCCACCCACCTATACACTCACCCACCCACCTACACACTCACCCACCCACCTACACACCCACCCACCCACCTACTCACCCACCCACCTATACACTCACCCACCCACCTATACACTTACCCACCCACGTACACACTCACTCACCCACCTACACACCCACCCACCCACCTATACACTCACCCACCCACCTACACACTCAACCACCCACCTACACACCAACCCACCCACCTATACACTCACCCACCCACCAATACACTCATCCACCCACCTATACACTCACCCACCCACCTATACACTCACCCACCTACACACCCACCCACCTACACACCCACCCACCCACCTACATACCCACCCACCTACACACCCACCCACCTATACACTCACCCACCCACCTACACACTCACCCACCCACCTATACACTCACCCACCCACCTACACACCCACCCACCTATACACTCACCCACCCACCTACACACCCACCCACCTATACACTCACTCACCCACCTATACACTCACCCACCCACCTACACACCCACCCACCCACCTATACACTCACCCACCCACCTACACACTCACCCACCCACCTACATACCCACTTATACACTCATTCACCCACCTACACACCCACCCACCCACCTACACACCCACCTATACATTCACCCACCCACCTACACACCCACTCACCCACCTACACACCCACCCACCTACACACCCACCCACCTATACACTCACCCACCCACCTACACACCCACCCACCTACTCACCCACCCACGTCATCACACGAGAGGTAAGGCGAATCGAACCACCACCACTACACGCGACCCAAATGCTCAGCAGCTGCTGCTGGGGGGGCAGAGGGGGGGGGCAGAGGGGGGGGGGCAGAGGGGGAGGGGGGGCAGAGGGGGAGTGGGGGGGGGAGATGATATCTCTCTCGCCTGATATGCAGGAGGTCATGGGTTCGATCCCGACCTAGACGCCTACTGCTGTAGATTATTTTGGAGTGTGCGCGTCTCTCTCTGTCTCTCTCTCTCTGTCTCTCTCTCTGTCTCTGTATGTCTCTCTCTGTCTCTCTGTGTCTCTCTCTGTCTCTCTGTGTCTCTCTCTGTCTCTTTGTGTCTCTGTCTCTCTCTCTGTCTCTCTGTTTGTCTCTCTCTGTGTCTATCTCTCTGTCTCTCTCTGTCTCTGTCTCTCTCTCTCTCTCTGTCTCTCTCTGTCTCTCTGTCTCCCCATGGTCGCGTGTACTCTTCTCCGGGGTCTTCCTCCCGTTTATGTTTTCCGCCTTCGCACACTTGAGAACGAAAAAATCAGCACGCGTTCAGAGTTGTTTGTCCGCTGCTATAAACGTCCACGTGATGATGATGATGAAGACGATAAGGCAACTCCCTTGAGCTGTCACTTGCGATGGTCAGGGTCGCTTCTCAAAAATTATTTACGTATTTCAGTGGGGCCCTATCTGGTAAAATTAAATTAAAAATAAAAGCAGTACTGCTTTGAAATCGGGCCCATCTTTTTAAAACACCCTGTATATATGTATAGCAAGGGCCGTAAGCCATGGAGTCAACATTGGGGGAAGATCAAATCTTCCAGGGAGTCTGGGGGTCCCGACCCCAGAAAAATATCTAAATTTTAAAACTCATTTCCTGCTTAAAATATAAAAAATTCACTAACACATAGGATGGACTTTTATTATTATTATTTACAATAATGTCTAATAGTGTATATTGTATTACATTGCTCTGTTTAAACTTTTTTTTTACTATTTCTTGTTTCATTGTATGTAAATGGAAGAGATTAGGAATTAATAAAGTACAACCATAACCACAATCATATAAACAGAAATCTATGCATTGATTTATATGAAGGCAAGTCCAGATAGTGTGGCCAAGGTTTAGCAAATTGTTGTTTTTATTTACATAGCATAGCAATTTTTTTATAGCAATGTATTGCTATAATTACGGCCTTGATATATAATGTCTTTACATTTTGACTGAAAAGCTTTCGTGACGGCAGGAATTCATATTCTTTGCTTCTTTCGGTAAAGTCCCGTAGATAGGAAATAATAAAATAAAAATGATTTTTTAAAAATGAGTAAATAAAAAAAACCGAATACTCACGCAACACAAGCGATCGAAACGTCGTGAATTTTAGTTTTTTTAAAATTATTATTCGTTTTTGTTTATTTATATTTTATTAATATTTATAGTGGAGTCGCACCAAGGAGATGGAGCCAGCGGCTGTCCCCTCCCCGCTTGTACCTCGACGCGCTGCTGCTCAGCACCAAGTCCGACGTTTCGCTATCGCCACGCGCTGCTGGGTTGGAAAGCTCCCATTCGGCAGCGCTGGAACTCGGTTCATGAACAACGCGAAAAAGATCAAGCTCGGCACGTGCAGCGAAACGTCGGGCATCGTGCCGAATAACCGCAACCACCGACTACAACGCGGAGCTGTGGCTCCGAGGTCACGGTGGCTGGGCGGCCGTCGTGTTGTGAGAGTCACCACGCTCGTGATTGATCGCTCTCTTTTTTTTATTTTTAAGATCAGAGGAAGAAGATGCTCGGTGTAGTCGGCACTTTGCTTCGTTCATCATTTCGTTTTTTCACGCTTTGCTTTATGTAACCCCCCCCCCCCCATTTTTTAAATGAAAGATTTAACAGAATATGTCTCGCTCTGCTCTCCTTACCCCTTCCCTCTCTCTCTACCCCCCTCTCTGCCCCCCCCCTCTCTCTACCCCCTCTCTCCCTATTCTATGTAATATTTAGAATTTTCCTCTCTCGATCTCTCTCCCACTCTCTCTCTCTCCCACTCTCTCTCCCACTCTCTCTCCCACTCTCTCTCCCACTCTCTCTCCCACTCTCTCCCACTCTCTCTCCCGCTCTCTCCCCCACTCTCTCTCTCACTCTCTCTCTCTCCCACTCTCTCTCTCCCACTCTCTCTCCCGCTGTCTCTCCCGCTCTCTCTCCCACTCTCTCTCTCACTCTCTCTCTCCCACTCTCTCTCTCCCACTCTCTCTCTCTCCCACTCTCTCTCTCTCTCCCACTCTCTCTCTCTCTCCCACTCGCATTCCACCGGCCGCTAAACACGTGTCGAGCACCGCGCTGTGGTGAAACGCAACCCCCTCCCTCTGCTCTCTCTATCTCTGCTCTCTCTCTGCTCTCTCTCCGTGCGTCAATCCCTCAAGTCGAGAGGGGACGGTGCCTTGCGAGTTGCCGATCCACGTCTCGCTCGGGTCTGAGTCTCAAGACCCAGTTGTCGGGAGAGTCCTGCCCCCGTGCCAATGTGTGCCCGGATACCTCATCCTCGTCATCCTCCTCGTCATCCTCCTCGTCATCTTCCTCATCCGCGAGGCGAGATTTAAGGGACGCTGGAGTGCCTCCGAGAACGCCGAGCGGCACGGACTTGAGGGTCGTCGGTGCTGTGGTGAGCCGGGCTCGGGGGGTTTGAGACGGCAGTGGCCGAGTTGGTGTCGCGGCTCCGTGCGTCCCAGCTGGCTCGGGGTGGGACTGCTGCTGCTGCTGCTGCTGTTGCTGCTCGAGTCGCGGCTTCAGCGCAAGCGTCGGGACCGGTGACAGGGGCTAGGGACCAGGGCTAGAGACAGGGCTGGTGCCAGGGCTAGTGTCTAGAACCAGGGCTAGTGTCTAGTACCAAGTCTAGTGGCTAGTACCAGGGCTAGTGTCTAGTGCCAGGGCTAGTGTCTAGTACCAAGTCTTGTGGCTAGTACCAGGGTTGGTGTCTAGTACCAGGGTTGGTGTCCATTACCAAGTCTAGTGTCTAGTACCAAGTCTAGTGGCTAGTACCAGGGCTAGTGTCTAGTGCCAGGGCTAGTGTCTAGTACCAAGTCTTGTGGCTAGTACCAGGGTTGGTGTCTAGTACCAGGGTTGGTGTCCATTACCAAGTCTAGTGTCTAGTACCAAGTCTAGTGTCTAGTACCAGAGCAAGTGTCTAGTACCAAGTCTAGTGTCTAGTACCAAGTCTAGTGGCTAGTGCCAGGGCTAGTGTCTAGAACCAGGGCTAGTGTCTAGTACCAAGTCTAGTGGCTAGTACCAGGGCTAGTGTCTAGTGCCAGGGCTAGTGTCTAGTACCAAGTCTTGTGGCTAGTACCAGGGTTGGTGTCTAGTACCAGGGTTGGTGTCCATTACCAAGTCTAGTGTCTAGTACCAAGTCTAGTGTCTAGTACCAGAGCAAGTGTCTAGTACCAAGTCTAGTGTCTAGTACCAAGTCTAGTGTCTAGTACCAGAGCAAGTGTCTAGTACCAAGTCTAGTGTCTAGTACCAAGTCTAGTGGCTAGTGCCAGGGCTAGTGTCTAGAACCAGGGCTAGTGTCTAGTACCAAGTCTAGTGGCTAGTACCAGGGCTAGTGTCTAGTGCCAGGGCTAGTGTCTAGTACCAAGTCTAGTGGCTAGTGCCAGGGCTAGTGTCTAGAACCAGGGCTAGTGTCTAGTACCAAGTCTAGTGGCTAGTACCAGGGCTAGTGTCTAGTGCCAGGGCTAGTGTCTAGTACCAAGTCTTGTGGCTAGTACCAGGGCTAGTGTCTAGTACCAGAGCTAGTGTCTAGTACCAAGTCTAGTGTCTAGTACCAAGTCTAGTGGCTAGTGCCAGGGCTAGTGTCTAGTACCAGGGTTGGTGTCCATTACCAAGTCTAGTGTCTAGTACCAAGTCTAGTGTCTAGTACCAGAGCTAGTGTCTAGTACCAAGTCTAGTGTCTAGTACCAAGTCTAGTGGCTAGTGCCAGGGCTAGTGTCTAGTACCAGGGTTGGTGTCCATTACCAAGTCTAGTGTCTAGTACCAAGTCTAGTGTCTAGTACCAGAGCTAGTGTCTAGTACCAAGTCTAGTGTCTAGTACCAAGTCTAGTGGCTAGTGCCAGGGCTAGTGTCTAGTGCCAGGGCTAGTGTCTAGTACCAAGTCTAGTGGCTAGTACCAGGGCTAGTGTCTAGTACCAGGGCTAGTGTCTAGTACCAGAGCTAGTGTCTAGTACCAAGTCTAGTGGCTAGTACCAGGGCTAGTGTCTAGTACCAGGGCTAGTGTCTAGTACCAGAGTTAGTGTCTAGTACCAAGTCTAGTGGCTAGTACCAAGTCTAGTGGCTAGTACCAGGGCTAGTGTCTAGTACCAGAGCTAGTGTATAGTACCAAGTCTAGTGTCTAGTACCAGGGCTAGTGTCTAGTACCAGGGCTAGTGTCTAGTATCAAGTCTAGTGGCTTGTGCCAAGTCTAGTGGCTAGTGCCAGAGCTGGTGTCTAGTACCAGGGCTAGTGTCTAGTACCAAGTCTAGTGGCTAGTACCAGGGCTAGTGTATAGTACCAAGTCTAGTGGCTAGTACCAGGGCTAGTGTATAGTACCAAGTCTAGTGTCTAGTACCAAGTCTAGTGGCTAGTACCAGAGCTAGTGTCTAGTACCAGGGCTAGTGTCTAGTACCATAGCTGGTGTCTAGTACCATGGCTAGTGGCTAGTACCAGGGCTCGATTCAAGGATAGAACCAGGGCTAGTGTCTAGTACCAGGGCTAGTATCTAGTACCAGAGCTAGTGTCTAGTACCATGGCTAGTGTCTAGAACCAGGGCTCGATTCAAGGCTAGAACCAGGACTAGTGTCTAGTACCAGGGCTAGTGTCTAGAACCAGGGCTAGATTCAAGGCTAGTACCAGGGCTAGTGTCTAGAACCAGGACTAGTGTCTAGAACCAGGGCTAGATTCAAGGCTAGTACCAGGGCTAGTGTCTAGAACCAGGGCTAGTGTCTAGAACCAGGGTTAGATGTAAGGCTAGAACCAGGGCTAGTGTCTAGAACCAGGGCTAGTGTCTAGTACCAGGGCTAGTGTCTAGTACCAAGTCTAGTGTCTAGTACCAGGGTTAGTGTCTAGTACCAGGGCTAGTGTCTAGAACAAGGGCTAGTGTCTCCTACCAGGGCTAGTGGCGAGTACCAGGGCTAGTGTCTAGTACCAAGTCTGGTGTCTAGAACCAGGGCTAGTGTCTAGTACCAGGGCTAGTGTCTAGTACCAGAGCTAGTGTCTAGTACCAGGGCTGGTGTCTAGAACCAGGGCTGGTGCCAGCGAGGTCTCCACATCGTTCCGTCTGCGACCTTGCGCACTGAGTGATGAGCTCCGCGGGGAACCGCTCGGCCGAGAGCGGTGGCGACCACCACCACCACCACCGCAGCAACAGCAGCAGCAGCAGCAACAGCAGCCACCACCTCCTGCTGCAGGGCCAGCAGCAGCAGCAGCAGCTGCTGGCCCTGCAGCAGCAGCTACTGCTGCTGGCGCTTCCCTCGGCGAACTCATCCTCGGCTCACGACTTTCCCGCGACCGCCGCTTCCATGAACGGCATCCACGGCCACCACAACCGCAGCCACCTTCATCATCATCATCATCAGCAGGAGGGCGACTACGACGAGGCCGACTCGCGATCCGCGATGGCCATCGCCGTGGTGCTGTCGGCGATGTTCGTGGTGGGAGTCGCGGGCAACGTCTACACGCTGACGCTCGTGCTGAGGCACGCGCTGGCCCCGCCGCGCTGCTGGGGACGACTCCTCCGGCTCCTCGCCGCTCGCGCGCCGCCGCCACCACCACCGCAGCAGCAGCAGCATCATTACCACCATCAGCACCTTCACAACCACCACCACCACCAACAACAACATCATCCGCCGCTGTACACGTCGATGATTCCATCGCAGCAGCAGCAGCAGCAGCAACCCCCGCCGACGACGCCGTCTCTGCGCCGACGTTCCGCGTCCTCCACCTCCTCCATGCACGTGTACGTCCTGAACCTGGCGCTCGCCGACCTCCTGTACGTCGCCACTGCGCCCTTCGTGGCGTGCTCCAACGTGGCGCGCACGTGGCATTTCGGCGACGCGGGCTGCCGCCTGCTCCTGAGCGCCGACCTCCTCACGACGCACGCGAGCGCCTTCATCCTCACGGCGATGAGCGTGGAGCGCTACGCCGCGGTCCACCGGCCCCTGCGCTCCCTGGAGCGCGGCCTCAACGCGCGGCGCCTCGTGGCGCTCGCCGCGTGGCTCGGCGCCCTGGCGCTCGCCCTGCCCGGCACGGTGATGGTGCGCATGGAGGAGGTGGCCGTGGCCGTGAGCTCGACCCGCAGCGTCACGAAGCGAGTTTGCGAGCCCACGTGGAGCGAGGAGGCGCACCGCGTCTACATGAGCGCGCTGTTCGCCGCGGGCATCCTAGCGCCGGGCGTCATCATCGGCTGCGTGTACGCGAAGCTGGCGCGCACCTACTGGCTGTCCCAGACGGCGATGGGCGGCTTCGGTCGGTGCAAGGTGGGCGGTCGAGGCCGCTCGCCGCACTCGCCCAGACACAAGGTCCTCTACCTGATCCTGGCCATCGTGATCGCCTTCTGGGCTTGCTTCCTGCCCTTCTGGCTCTGGCAGCTGCTGCAGCTCTACCGACCCCACGTGGCACTCGCCTCGGTGCGCACCGCGCGCGCCGTCAACCACGCGGTCACGTGCCTCACGTACGGCAACAGCTGCGTGAACCCCTTCCTCTACACGCTGCTCACCAACAAGTACAAGGAGTACCTGGCCACGGGCGCGCGGCTCCGGCTGCGGCGCCGCGGCGGCGGCGGCGGCGGCGGCGCGGGAGGAGGTCGAGTTCGGGGGGCCTCGGCCGGGGGGGGCGCCCGGACGCGTCGGGACGCCGCGCTGCTGCCACTGCGTTCGGCGTCCTCGAGCAGCCGCGCGGAGACTTCGCCGAGTCTCGGGGGGCGGCGCGCGGAGACTTCGCCGCTGGGTGTCGGGGGGCGAGGAGGAGGAGGGTCGGGCAAGGAGGAGACGGACCTCGCGGTGGACGAGGATGAGTTCTGAGACGGCGCGACGGGAGACGAGGCGATGGGCGGCTGTGGATGACACGCGGAGACAGCTGGAGACAGGGGGAGACAGGGGGAGATACGTGGAGACAGAGGGAGACACGTGGAGACAGGGGGAGATACGTGGAGACAGGGAGACACGTGGAGACTTGGAGACAGCTGGAGACAGATGGAGACACGTGGAGACTTGGAGACAGCTGGAGACACGTGGAGACAGCTGGAGACAGAGGGAGACACGTGGAGACAGCTGGAGACAGCTGGAGACACGTGGAGACTTGGAGACAGCTGGAGATACGTGGAGACAGCTGGAGATACGGGGAGACAGAGGGAGACACGTGGAGACTTGGAGACAGCTGGAGACACGTGGAGACTTGGAGACAGCTGGCGATACGTGGAGACAGCTGGAGGCAGATGGAGACACATGGAGACTTGGAGACAGATGGAGACACTTGGAGACAGCTGGCGATACGTGGAGACAGCTGGAGACAGCTGGAGACACGTGGAGACTTGGAGACAGATGGAGACACGTGGAGACAGCTGGAGACACGTGGAGACAGCTGGAGACACGGGGAGACAGCTGGAGACAGAGGGAGACACGTGGAGACTTGGAGACAGCTAGAGACACGTGGAGACAGCTGGAGACACGTGGAGACAGATGGAGACACGTGGAGACAGCTGGAGACACGTGGAGACAGCTGGAGACACGTGGATACAGCTGGAGACACGGGGAGACAGCTGGAGACTTGGAGACAGCTGGAGGCAGATGGCGACAGCTGGAGACAGCTGGAGACATGTGGAGACAGCTGGAGGCAGATGGAGACATGTGGAGACGTGCGGGACACGGGAACGCACGGAGAGACGCGAAGGATCGGTGACACGTTGGAGACGGGCGGACGATGATGAATGAATGTGCACAGATACACGAGTAACGTGTTACTATAGTCATACGCGCATGCGTACACGCATATACATATACACATGAACACTGCGTACACACGTATACACATACACATGCGTACACACACACATATGTACATGCGTACACACACATACACATGCGTACACGCACATGCACATGAACATGCGTACACGCACATACACATGTACATGCGTACACGCACATGCACATGAACATGCGTACACACACATACACATGTACATGCGTACACACACATACACATGTACATGCATACACGCACATACACATGAACATGCGTACACGCACCTACACATGTACATGCGTACATGCACATACACATGCACCTGCGTACACGCACATACACATGCGTACACGCACATACACATGCACATGCGTACACGCACATACACATGTACATGCGTACACGCACATACACATGAACATGCGTACACGCACATACACATGCACATGCGTACACACACATACACATGCGTACACACACGTACACATGCACATGCGTACACACATGTACATGCGTACACACACATACACATGTACATACGTACACGCACATACACATGAACATGCGTACACGCACATACACATGAACATGAGTACACACACATACACATGTACATGCGTACACACACATGCACATACGCACACACACACATACACGTGCGTACACGCACACACACATGTACATGCGTACACGCACATACACATGTACAGATAATGTAGAGAGTACATACATACAATGTGTTATAACGCCAAACACTCACCATTCTAACGTGGAACACTCACCGTTATAACGCCAAACACTCACCATTATAACGTGAAACACTCACCATTATAACGTGAAACACTCACCGTTATAACGCCAAACACTCACCATCATAACGTGAAACACTCACCATCATAACGTGGAACAGTCACAATTATAAGGTGAAACACTCACCATCATAACGTGAAACACTCACCATCATAACGTGAAACACTCACCGTTATAACGTGAAACACTCACCATCATAACTTGAAACACTCACCGTCATAACGTGAAACACTCACCATTATAACGTGAAACACTCACCATCATAACGTGGAACACTCACCATCATAACGTGAAACGCTCACCATCATAACGTGAAACACTCACCATTATAACGTGAAACACTCACAATTATAAGGTGAAACACTCACCATCATAACGTGAAACACTCACCGTTATAACGTGAAACACTCACCATCATAACTTGAAACACTCACCGTCATAACGTGAAACACTCACCATTATAACGTGAAACACTCACCATTATAACGTGAAACACTCACAATTATAACGTGAAACACTCACCATTATAACGTGAAACACTCACAATTATAACGCCAAACACTCACCATTATAACGCGAAACACTCACCATTATAACGCGACACACTCACCGTTATAACGTGAAGCACTCACCGTTATAACGTGAAACACTCACCGTTATAACGTGAAACACTCACCATTATAACGTGAAACACTCACCATCATAACGCCAAACACTCACCATCATAACGTGAAACACTCACCATCATAACGTGGAACACTCAGCATCATAACGTGAAACGCTCACCATCATAACGTGAAACACTCACCATTATAACGTGAAACAGTCACAATTATAAGGTGAAACACTCACCATCATAACGTGAAACACTCACCGTTATAACGTGAAACACTCACCATCATAACTTGAAACACTCACCGTCATAACGTGAAACACTCACCATTATAACGTGAAACACTCACAATTATAACGTGAAACACTCACCGTTATAACGTGAAACACTCACCGTTATAACGTGAAACACTCACAATTATAACGTGAAACACTCACCATTATAACGTGAAACACTCACCGTTATAACGTGAAACACTCACCGTTATAACGTGAAACACTCACCATTATAACGCCAAACACTCACCGTTATAACGTGAAACACTCACCGTTATAACGTGAAACACTCACCGTTATAACGTGAAACACTCACTATTATAACGCCAAACACTCACCGTTATAACGTGAAACAATCACCGTTATAACGTGAAACACTCACCATTATAACGCCAAAAACTCACCGTTATAACGTGAAACACTCACCATTATAACGTGAAACACTCACCGTTATAACGCCAAACACTCACCATTATAACGCCAAACACTCACCATTATAACGCCAAACACTCACCATTATAACGTGAAACACTCACCGTTATAACGTGAAACACTCACCGTTATAACGTGAAACACTCACCGTTATAACGTGAAACACTCACCATTATAACGTGAAACACTCACCATTATAACGTGAAACACTCACCGTTATAACGTGAAACACTCACCGTTATAACGTGAAACACTCACCATTATAACGTGAAACACTCACCATTATAACGTGAAACACTCACCGTTATAACGTGAAACACTCACCGTTATAACGTGAAACACTCACCAATATAACGTGAAACACTCACCATTATAACGTGAAACACTCACCGTTATAACGTGAAACACTCACCGTTATAACGTGAAACACTCACCATTATAACGTGAAACACTCACCATTGTAACGTGAAACACTCACCGTTATAACGTGAAACACTCACCATTATAACGTGAAACACTCACCATTATAACGTGAAACACTCACCATTATAACGTGAAACACTCACCGTTATAACGTGAAACACTCACCATCATAACGCCAAACACTCACCATTATAACGCCAAACACTCACCGTTATAACGCCAAACACTCACCGTTATAACGCCAAACACTCACCGTTATAACGCCAAACACTCACCATTATAACGCCAAACACTCACCGTTATAACGTGAAACACTCACCGTTATAACGTGAAACACTCACCGTTATAACGTGAAACACTCACCGTTATAACGTGAAACACTCACTGTTATAACGTGAAACACTCACCATTATAACGTGAAACACTCACCATTATAACGTGAAACACTCACCATTATAACGTGAAACACTCACCGTTTTAACGTGAAACACTCACCATCATAACGCCAAACACTGACCATCATAACGCCAAACACTCACCATTATAACGTGAAACACTCACCATTATAACGTGAAACACTCACCGTTATAACGTAAAACACTCACCATCATAACGCCAAACACTGACCATCATAACGCCAAACACTCACCATTATAACGTGAAACACTCACCATTATAACGTGAAACACTCACCATTATAACGTGAAACACTCACCATTATAACGCCAAACACTCACCATTATAACGCCAAACACTCACCGTTATAACGCTGAACGCGCGTCTCACCGCGCGGCGTCCATCGTGGTCATTGCGGCGGTGACATCGCGACCTCGCCCACCTGTAATCGCTGCTACCCCATTACAACATTGACGGCGACGTTTGGTTTGTCGCTCGACGAGGTTTGTTCTTTTTTCCCACGCTTTAACGCAACGACCTCCACACACGGGGCGCGTTAAACGAGGACTGCCCTGTTGCACGCAAAGGCAAAGACCCCCCCCCCCTCCCCCCCCTGGGTAGTCCCTTGGCAGACGGTCGGGGCAAGCGCTGTTCGTGGCCAGCAGCCGAACGCACGAAGGCCGGCGGTGGGGTGTGGGCCCGGCACCGCTGCCCGGCCGCCTTTGTCTCCCCGGTTCTGAGACTCTGACCGAAGGATTGCACGCGGGGTGTGTGGGAGGTGGGGGGGGGGGGGCGCGAAGTTCGACTCCCGGACCCGGGGTCGATGTCGTGGTCATCGCGGGGGGCGAGCGCCAGCACCGGATTGTGTCCACGTGATGAGGTGGCGTGGCGAGGGGCGGCGGAGGACGGTGGGGCTCACGATCCATCCTGCTCCCGTCGGAGCAACGTGGAATTTACGACTCGCGAACTCGACGCGACACACGGCGCTGATGAGCGCAGGCTCAGTGGACACGATCGGGGGGGGGGAGATCTCGGTGTGTGGGGAGCGGTGGCGCTGCGGTTAGCGCTTCACCGCGCTATGAACCTGGCGACCCGGGTTCGATTCCCGCTCACGGCCAACACCGGTGAAGATTTTGTGAACCGGTCCCGGGCCTCCCCTAGATCGACTCAGCCTCAAATGAGTACCTTGTGCGATGTGTAAACAACGCCACTAGGGAGACAAAGGCGGCCGGGCGTGGTGTTGGCCACCCACCCCCTCGTGTGCCGTGCCGGGCTTCATAGGTGCTGCTCGCTAGCAGCACTTGCCCCAACAGTCTGTTACAGGCTACACGGGGGATCTTTGCCTTTGTAGGTGTGTGTGTGTAGGTGTGTGTGTGAAGGTGTGTGTGTGTGTAGGTGTGTGTAGGTGTGTATGTGTGTGTGTGTGTGTTTGTAGGTGTGTGTGTGTAGGTGTCTGTGCACAAACTGCCCTATATGACATCATAACAACAGTCTGGACCACTTGACGGGTTCCGCAGGATTGGAAGGGTGCCCTGGTGGCCCCCCTCTTTAAGAAGGGGGACCGCACAGACTGTAACAACTACAGGGGCATCTCACTCCTCAGTGTGCCGGGAAAGATCCTGGCAAGGATTATTCAACATCGCCTTGCCAGGCACGCTCAGCAGAGGCTTGCGGAGCCCCAATGCGGTTTCAGGAAAGGGCGGTCCTGCACAGATGCCATATTTTCTGTCCGTCTGCTACAGCAGAGGTGTAGGGAATTTCCAGCAAGACCTACATCTCTGCTTTATTGACCTGGTCAAGGCCTATGATACCATCAGTAGGCCTGGGCTCTGGGTTGTTCTTCGTGCTTTTGGAGTCCCTGACCCTCTGCTCACGATCATTAAGGACCTTCATGATGGTGAGCGGGCCCGGGTAAAACTACGTGGCCGGGAGTCAGAGCCATTCCCTGTACACCTTGGGGTGCGACAGGGATGTCCTCTGGCTCCCACATTATTTAACATCTATTTTGACCACGTAGTTCGTGAAGCCTTCAATAGCTGTACCGGGGGAATCTCCATATGGTACAGATATAATGGGAGGCTAATCGATGCCCGGGTGCGGTCAAGGGATGGCTCCCTATTGCTCAACCACGTTATGTATGCCGATGATTTGGTAATAGCTGCTCATTCAGAGGAGGAGTTGGAGATGCTGCTGTTGAGACTGGAGCGTGCTACTAAGAGATGGGGCCTTACCATCAGCCCCACCAAAACTAAGCACCTGCCTAGGTATTTTGGACACTCCACCCCCACAACTCCCAATCGGTGATGGGGTAGTTGTGAAGAGAGTGGAGAGTTTCCCATACCTGGGCAGTGTGCTTATGACCGGCTCCAGTTTAACAGCAGAGGTCTCACTCCGAATCAGTCGAGTGACAATATCTTTTCATCGGTTGCGTAACGCTATGTGGAAGCTACCTGGTCTGTCGCTCCGCACTAAGCTTTAGGTCTTCTCGGCCACGGTCATTTCCTCCCTTCTCTACGCTTGCGAAACGTGGAACCCCCTAATGGAACATCTTCGCCGGTTAGAAACATTTAGGC
>NC_133724.1:2155000-2390803 GCF_048934315.1 Petromyzon marinus
TCTCAGAGTCTAGGAGTGTCTCAGAGTCTAGTAGTGTCTCAGAGTCTAGGAGTGTCTCAGAGTCTAGGAGTGTCTCAGAGTCTAGGAGTGTCTCAGAGTCTGGGAGCGTCTCAGAGTGTTTGAGCGTCTCAGAGTGTTTGAGCGTCTCACTCTGGGAGCGTCTCTCAGAGTCTAGGAGTGTCTCAGAGTCTGGGAGCGTCTCACTCTGGGAGTGTCTCAGAGTCTGGGAGTGTCTCAGAGTCTAGGAGTGTCTCAGAGTCTAGGAGTGTCTCAGAGTCTATGAGTGTCTCAGAGTCTAGGAGTGTCTCAGAGTCTAGGAGTGTCTCAGAGTCTGGGAGCGTCTCAGAGTGTTTGAGCGTCTCACTCTGGGAGCGTCTCAGAGTCTAGGAGTGTCTCAGAGTCTGGGAGCGTCTCACTCTGGGAGTGTCTTCAGAGTTTGGGAGCATCTCAGGAGTTCCTCTCTACGCTTCTCGCTTGCGACGATGCTCGCTGCCCCCCCACCGTCTTCCCCTCCCATCTGTTTCAAATCATCATTCCCCATTCATCACCCACCCACCCACCCAGGCCCACACACCCCACGGTTCTCCTCCCCCCCACCACCACCACCACCACCCTCGCTCCTCTTCGGCTTCCCCCAAAGTTCCACGACGGGCGTCACATTTTCCGCTCTCTGGAACGCTCAGCTGCTTGTGAGCGATGGTGGGGTTGGTGGGTGGTGTGTGGGCGCGACTGGTCGGTGGAGGGAACAAAAGACCAAGAGGGACGATTGCTGCACGTGTTACCAGCCAGCCACTGCTGCTTGAGAGGCCCTGGGGGCTCCACGTCGTGCGCATCGAGTTCGATTCCTGACTCGGGTGCCCGTGCGTTGTCCTCTCTCTCTCTCTCCCTCTTCTGCGCGGATTTCCTCCGGGATTTCCGGTGTCTTCCCATAGTTAAAGAAAAGAACCCGAACAGTGCAACTGGTATTGACCACCACCATCATCCCACGCTGTTGAGCAATGGCCTACAAACTACTAAACCCGGATCACGGTGGCGACGGCGGCGGCAGCAGCAGCAGCGCATACGGCTGCGATAGAAACGTGGCAGGACCCCTCCTGAAATAAATAACAAAAATCCTCGTGAGGCTCGGCGAAGGCTGTCTTCTCCTGGGTAAACAAATAACAACAATAATCATTGTCTACTTATTCTTCTTCTTCTTCCGTAACGGCTGGTGATGTAGATCGGTGCCGGATGAAGCTAGTTGCGGGGCCTGTAGCATGATGTTACAAAGGGGCCCTAAATGAATAAACATATTTTTTTTTACTTGCATAGTAAGGTAATTGTATTTTTTCATTTGCAATACGGCCAGATAATACGACAAATCTCTAACCTTAAACACCCAGTCGTTCGTAAACGTTGAATACCAGTATAGTACTATAGTAATAGAGCAAGTGCAGAATCACTGAACCTGAATTATAAGCTTGAAAGCATTTAGCGTGGGGGCCCTTGAAAGTGCGTAGCTACTACACGTAGCTACTACACGTGTGTTAGCACAAGTAGCTACTACACGTGCAGTAACTACTTGTGCTACTAGGAGACTCCGACACTGCTTCATGTACGCTGTTGTTCCGGTCTCCGCGTTCTGGATGGACCGCAGCTGCACCGCTGCTACTGGAGAGTTGATGGACATCGATCTGCCGGTGTCTCGAGAAACAACGCAATCACAACAAACAACAATACTCACAACGACAATCCCGTAGAGCTGACGGCGAGAGACCGAAATTGTGAAGACGTTCTGGGAAGGGCTGTAGGGTCCCTCGAACTTGGCACGAAACAGCCCGATGCGAGACTCCTTAAATACACCCAAAGGGGTTTTTCTCTCTCTCTCCCCCTCCGTCTAGAAGTCGAGATGACCGTCGATTATTTATTGCTGCAGGATGTCCGCCGCATCGGTGTGGAAGAGTAGACCAACATCGAGAGGTGGGGGGGGGGTGCTCTCTAGAGCCCCCCCCCCCCTCTAGAAGTGGGTTGCCCTTCCACCAGCAATGACGCGAGTGAGCAAATGCAGGGCAGCTCCCATTTGCTTCTCATACATCCAGCGCAGTGTCCATAGGGACGTGACGTAACGAGAAGATCTGCGTCGTGAACAGAAATGTTTATTGAAACATCCAGCAACGTCATGCTTGGTTTCGCTATATCAACAACAACAACCACAGACACCCGACGGCTTTGAATTCACAGTCGGTGTTTTAAAGACGTCGCTCAACAGTGTTTGGACCAGTGGGCCTGTTCAGCCCCTCCGGTGTGCGTGGGAGGGCCCCAGCACAACGTGCCGTTCAATAAACGTCGCCTTCATTCGCAAATATCGAGGCGCTTTACACCATCGACGGTCTCCAGGCAGGGGGATATCCCCACCGACCGCTCTCACCTCGCTCGTCCCTCATACAGCGTCAACCCTCTCCCCTCCAGAACCTTCTATCCTCTATCGCAACAGAAACCAACAACTCTCTCCTCCACGAAAAACAATCCCACTTTGAATCATCCCCAGGCCAATCTCACGCTTAGCTGGCCAGGCCATCAATCGTCAGTGGCTGTTGCGCCCGAATCAAATCGGGATCGCCCTGGAAGAGCGATGACCGAGCGGCTAATGGGCAGATTGATACAATGTGATCCTCTTCGATGTCATTTGCAGATGCACGGACCAATGAACACGTAACGCGATTCTCGGCAACGTACACAACCTCTACGCTACTCCGGTCAGACAAACGGAACGCTGTGGACTGACGAGCGGATCGCCGGGTGTCCCCCGTGCACGTGACCCCGAACCTCTCAAACCCCGCCGTCTTGTCGGTCAAAGCCCCCACGTGTCGAATGATGCGGGGCAACGTCAGTCCGTCGGTCCTCCGACGAGACTTGGGGGGGGGGGGGGGGGACGACTCCCCTGCAAGAGTCAAGGCTCCAATCAGGATGCGCGGCCGCCCCTTGCGTGCACACGCGGGCATCGTCCGCGAGCCTCTTGTAGCCCGATGGTAACGACCGCGATGACCACGAAGTCTCGCCCCCCCCCCCCCCCCCGTCGACGACAGCTCTCCCGCACCACCCCGCCGCCTTTTGCTCCCTGCCGTTTCACCGTCACGGCACCGGCCGTCCAAGGGGACTCGTGGGTTTCATGCGATCTGCCGTGGCCGGCATCGCCTTGCAGGTAAGGCCCCAAGGCCCCCCCCCCACGACCACACCCCCCTTTCTACAACGCGGTGGAATTTGGGCGGCTTTGGTCAGGCACGACTGGGGCGGCCGCCTTCATCGCCACTCATTCCCGACGGTGATGTTGGGCGGCACCGGCGGCGTCTGCGTTGAATCCACGAGCGGAGCGCCGGGTGGCTTAAACGCAGCGAGTTGGCACGGCAGGGGGGCACAGGCGGTGCATCGGCCACTCATCTCAGTCAGTCGACCCGTGGCACCAACTGGGTCTGTCCCGTGACCCTCCTGCCGCCGGGCGTTCGACACAACACGTGCCATTAATGTGCACCTAGCCTGGCACAAGCGCCGTGGTGACGTCACCGCCACCTAGTGGCGAAATGGCGGTTGTCGTCGTGTCCCACGTACGTTGTTTTTGGTTTGTTCTTGGTTGCCCACGGCTCTGACGCAGTGTTCTAAAGGCAAAGACTGTGACTTGGGCCTTCCCTGAACGTCACCCGAAAACACCGCGGCCATTTGTTGTCTGGCTGTAAACGGCGAGTTGTCTGGCCTCGTGTCCTTGACGTTTCCTCTGCACGTGCCAAGGGGGCCGAATTTTGAGAGAGAGGGAAAAAAAATCCCCCAAAGAAGCTCCCCCCGCAGCGTGTGGAGCGAAACGTCGGGACCTAAACGCATCACGCGGTGCAACCCGATAAAAGCATCGGAGAGCGAGCAAGCAGCTTTTTAATAATTCTAGATTTATCCTGCGAAACTAAGTGATGCGCTGCGAGAAAACGTATCCAAGCAGACGTGATTATTCGATCTCTCCGTATAAGATATACGTTTAAAAGGCGGTTGCGTGGGTCAGGGGTCAAGAGCGTTGAGCCGAGAATCACCGAGTGCCTGGGGCTCGAGGTCCTCGTGATGCCAGCCATCACGAGGACTGAACTGCGGTCATCCTCACGGCAGCGGCTTTTTTGGATGGACGTCGAGCAAAGGCGGTGGTCACCGCATCGTCGCGCGGCGCTTTCAGATGCGCTTCTGCGGCCTGTCTGGAACGCTCTTCCCTTCCGACGTTAGGAAGACACGGCAGGAATGCAACTTTTAAATCAGCATCTAGATTGACAAGCTCATGTCCCTAGAACTGCTTTTTGTGTTTAGTTTGTCATCCTTCCCCCGCACCTCCGATGAGCACGGTCGGCTACGTACGGCGCGAAAGAAGTTTTAACATACACACGTACATAGACTCACACAGCCACCCAGAGTTTGTCGCCCTTCCCCCGCACCTCCGATGAGCTTGGTCGGCTACGTACGGCGCGAAAGAAGTTTCAACATCCCGTGAACGTGCACACATGGCCGAGAGAGCGCGACTGGAATAAAACGGAGAACAATTTACAAGAAGACAATGCCGGAAAAGCGTTGGCGCCAGAAGACCGGACCGGCTGATGGATGAAATGCATTCTTAATAATTTTACTTTTCGAGAGAGATTTTCGTTGTTGTCTGTTGCTCCCAATACTTTCCTGGCATAAAATACTGCTCACTTGCACGAGCAAACCTGCCGACTGCACAACGGTGCGACAAACAGCAGCAGCAGCAGCGCAGGTCTGCTCGGATGGTTCAAGACTACAACGAACGACTTCTTCCAGTGCATCACAACAGGAGCGAGTAAACACATTTTTGTTTGAACAAAATATGATTAAAAAAAAAAGCACAGAAAAAGACGGCGAAACTTTGGCAAGAGTGGACTCAGCGGGTCAGGTAAATGTAACCCTTTCGCATTCCGAGACCTCTGCAAGTTGCGGGGTCGTTGTCCCGTTCATCGCCGAGCCTCGTAAAACTGCACGCGGTTCGGTGTAAATTTTTGATTCAGAGAGACGTAGCAGCAGCAGCGCCGTTGACTTCTTCAAAGACGCCGTTGCTCGCCGCAGAGAACTATAGCCACACGACCGGCGCCCTCTTACGATAGCTGGCACCATATCGCACCACACGCCCTCCCGCACGGCCTTGTGGGAGCCTCGGTAAAAGTATTCCGAGCCGACGACATCAAGTTACTCTTATCGGTGACGCCCGCGCGCAACCCCTGCAACGCAAAGGTGCTTGCTCACACCGCCGCCGCTTCCACTCGAGGGAGCTCTATGGAGCGCCTCTCTTCAGAGTTCGTGCGGTTTAACCCACGGTGACCATATACACCTCGTGAGAGGTGGGAGTCCCCCCCCCCCCCACGCTTTAGCTCACCGCACACGCGCACAACTTTCCGGCTCTATTTCATAAGAGGTTGTTTTTGGGTTCGATGGCGTAAATAGAAGAAAAATAATAATATCATAACGAACCCAAGTGGCTTCAGAGATGCCACGTTTGACCTGAAGTTTGGCTTTATTCGTAGTAATTGATGCTGCCGCTGCTGCTGTTGGGAGGCACGGTGTTTGTACCTCAGTGGTGACACCACATCTGTGGGGTTGTTGAGCTCAATAGCCGAGTTGCAGCGAGGGTCCATAACACACGTTTTTTTGGGGTCAGATCGCGTAATATATAATATATAAATGTTGTGTCGCTAAACCCACCACAACCCTACGCAGCCAATTAGTAAGGGTTTGTCACGCAAACTTAACGTGCCAATCCGTTACTAGCACAGCACACCGGTGTTTTCTTGAGTAAACCCACACTTACAATTCGAGTACGACGTTTCGCCAGCAGTTACAACATCAGGCGACAGCCACAGTTGCGTTTACTCAACTGTGGTGGTGCGCCAATTTTATGTCGATGGGTGTGACAGGGATGCGGCGGGGGCAGATTCGAGGAACCTGCGCGGTGGCTTCAGCGGTCGTGCCGGGAGAGGTGGCGTCGAACCGGCGACCTTCTGGATTGCAAGTCCAGTCATGGCCGTGGCAGCAGAATGCCATTAAAAATTGACCAAGCGCTAATAATTATGGCTTAAGTGACCATCTCACACTGGCATAGAGATCAGTTTAGCCGGCCTCTATAAGCCCTATCACTGTATTTTCTTTTATAGCTGTGGCCCTGACTGTTTAAACTACGCGCCGATTACAAATCAATTCTCACACCCGCAATACACGCACTGTATCGTGTGTGTGTGTATTGTATCAGTAGCTTCGTGGGAAGCGCACTGCTCTACGAACCTGGCGACCCGAGTTGGAATCCCGCTCACGGCCAACACCAGTGAAGATTATCTGAACCGTTCCTGGGCCTCCCCCCCTAGGTCGACTCGGCTTCAAATGAGTCCCGGTGTGCTTTTTAAAAAATGCCACTGGCGAGGCAAAGTCGGCCGGGCGTGGTGCTGGCCACCCACCCCCTCGTGTGCTGTGCCGGCCTTCGTAGGTGCTGCTGCTCGCTAACGGCGCTTGCCCCAACAGTCTCGAGGCTATACGGGGGAATCTTTGTCTTGTAGCGACGAGTAATTGAAGCAATTGGCGGGACCCCGGGGTCCCATCACCGCCCCGGGGTGGGGAAAACCGCGTAGCAACACGAGTCTTGTTGCCTTACCGAAAACAAAACTAGCGTCAATCGATTGGCCTCGTCGAGAGCTGCTCGGGGCACTAAGTTTCGTCAAAAGTTGAAAATTTACATAAACACGTTAAATTCACTGCCTGGGGGGCGGGGCTTGCCTTGGCAAAGAAGCTGAGGATCGACGGCTGACCGGAGGGTGTCGTCGCCGCGCGCGACCGCGGCGGACGCCCCCCGGGGCTCGCGTTTGGCCGGTGGGGTGGCGCCCATCGTGTTGATCGCCGCCTGCTGGCGATTGTTGGCGCGAGTCTGGGCGGGCGGCGCGTTGCTGTCGGGATCACGAGTGGGGCGGACTGAAAAATAATAATTATTGACCTGATTTTTGCGGGACCCTGCAAAATGATTCAATTGTTGCATACTAATGGTGGGCAAGGAAATATCTCACCAAGGTGACGCTTTTCTCCAACCGTAGAGAGTTTCTGGACATTTTGACAGCCAATCATGAAACAGAGAGGGGGCTCCCAGTGGCAAACCGGTGAGGCCAACTGAATGCTGTTTCTTACGCTGCCAAGTGCAGTTTTGCTTGACGAGCTTAGCCTCTTCATTTGAACCCCGCCGCCGCTCCCCAAAGTGAACCGAGACAGACTTTACAGGAGACTGACGTGAAGACCTCCTGCAACACAACTGAAGAGAGATCTCTAAGCGACTACTGGCGATGTTGCGGGTGGGGAGGCAGTGGTAACACACAGGTCAAGGAGTTGTGTAGCCGCCGTTATCACGCCACGTTAAACAAAAAAAACAATCTCGAGGCATCCAGACCTCGCGCACAAAAATAAACAACAGGCATTCGTCGCCCTCCCCCCCCCGCCCGCCACCGCCGAGTTAAAGGGGCGACCGCTGGCTGTCATGGAGATCCGCTCGTTATAGGGGTAACCATTCACCAACAAGATTTCCAAGTGAGTGAACGGTCACCCCTGTAGCTACCGGATGTCTACGAGAGCGCACGGTCGCCCAAGCATCTCATCACACCGAAGCAGCCAGGCAGAGTCCCCATCGGCCCGGCCCGCGGCACGTCGAGACGCTACAGCATGCGGCTGATGATGACGAGGCGGCTCGAGTAGACCATATCGGCCACGTAGGCCAGCAGGTTCACGTAGGTGAACACGGTGACCGCCAGCTGCATGTCCCAGTCGCAGCCGCCCACGTTGCGGCAATAGGACGAGGAGCGCCGAGGCTCGCCGTACTTGTCGGAGAAGCAGTAGACGGGCCAGAGCACCGCCGCCGTGATGTAGCTGAGCACGGCCACGAGGCCGCACAGGGCCAGGAAGCGGTCGAAGGGCAGGCAGAGGCGGCCCGTGCTCTGGCACACCGTGAGCAGGATGACGACCGCCACCAGCACGAAGCACACGCAGTACACGGCCAGGCACCACTGCAGCGCCGGGTAGCGCGAGTACAGGTCCGGCCGCTCGGCCAGCACCACGAAGATGAGGCACGCCACGAACGCCTCCAGCACCTGGGCGCGCAACGCGTGGACATGCACGCACGTGTGCGATTTAGCGGAGAGAGAACAACAAAAACACAATGGTTTTAACTGTTATCTTGGCCTTATGAACCCAGGATTACAATTTTTATGAGGCTTTATTAGCCAAGGATTCAAATATATTTTTTGGACCTTAAACATTTTTTTCTGGTCTCATACGACCAACGTTGACATCTTTTGAACCCAGGTTTTAAATGTCGTCTGTGGCCTCACCCAGGTTTAATATCCATCACCCTTAAAAATTTCAAGATTTAATTATGCCCCATGAATTGAGGTTTTATTTCGCCACTTGGTATTAAAAAGGCCAAAATGTACATTCATTATATGGCTTCATAAACTCAGATTTTAATTCTGGCTTCATTAACCCATTTATTTGCCTTAAAACCCCGGGTTTTATGCATCTTACAAAACTTGCGAGGCTGAAAAAAGCTATGGGTTTATATCCGCCGCTATTTAAACCCAGGTTTCAAATCTTACATCTAGAACTTTTAAGCCCAGGTCTTGAATCTAGTTTTACGATTTTAAAGCCAGGTATCATGACGCTCCTCTCGTCCCTCATTTCCATCTGCTGTGGTCTCTTTTTCCCATCTACCTGCCTTGTGCCCCCCCCCCACCCCGGGTCTGTGTGGCGGTGTGGGTACCTCAAGCAGTCCCAACTCCACACAGCGACCCAGACAAATGATTCGGTGCAATTCTACTCCGTGTGCGTGGGTGCGCGCGCGCGTGGCGTTTCTGCCGGGGGCACCTTGAGCAAGCCGGGCACGCTGGCCATGTAGCCGGTGACCTCCCCGGGCCGCGCACGCGTGAGCGCCACCTCGGCGGCGTAGGCGAGGAAGGCGAGGCACGAGAAGACGGTCGCCACGATGGTGAACGTGCGCGGCTCGCAGCTGCCGCACGAGATCTCGCGCAGCCGGTAGACGGGGTGCAGCACGGAGGCGGACAGCAGCAGCAGCGCCGCCAGCATGGCGTACGTGACCGTCAGGTTCTGCCAGGAGATCTGCGCGCAGCCTCGCTGGCCGAGCAGCTCGAGGAGCAGCAGGAGGAGCGAGCAGGCGAAGCAGGCGCACCAGGCGAACATGCAGAAGTCGCCGTAGGCGTGCGCCTTGCCTCCGCTGTGCGCCACGAGGCTGAAGGCGACGCAGGTGAAGGCCACCTGGAGCACGCGCACGACGCCCAGGCGGGACGTCACCGCCTGCGAGTTGAAGACCACGGCGGCCGGAGGCATGGTCGCCCGCTTGCCGCCGCTCCTGTTGAAGTTGTCGAACGGAACCTCTCGCGCCCTCGGCAGCAGGTGGGGCGACGCGGCTTCGGAGACGTGAAAGGGGCTCCCCGCCGAAGGGGATTGTGGGGAGTCGGAGATCACTCGCGGGTGCGTGGGCCGTGTCTCCGTGTCTCCGTGGTCCGAGTAACCAGCGCCGAACACGACCGCGCCCTTCCTGTGTTGCGAGGGCAGTGGCGGAAAAAAAAATGCGCGCAGCAGTCTCAACCGCAAGTCGCAGCCACCGCCCGCGCAAAACACCCACTCACTTCCACTTCTCCTCCCCACCCCCACGGACAGCGCGCACACACACAGCACACACACACAGCGCAAACACCCACTCACTTCCACTTCTCCTCCCCACCCCCACGGACAGCGCGCACACACACAGCACACACACACAGCACACGCGCACACACACACAGCACACACACACACAGCACACACACAGCACAAACACCCACTCACTTCCACTTCTCCTCCCCACCCCCACGGACAGCGCGCACACACACAGTACACACACACAGCACACGCGCACACACACACAGCACACACACACAGCACACACACAGCACACACACAGCACAAACACCCACTCACTTCCACTTCTCCTCCCCACCCCCACGGACAGCGCGCACACACACAGCACACACGCACAGCACACACACAGCGCAAACGCAGCGCAAACACCCACTCACTTCCACTTCTCCTCCCCACCCCCACGGACAGCGCGCACACACACAGCACACGCACACAGCACACGCGCAGCACACACACACAGCACACACACACAGCACACACAGCGCACACACACGGCCCCTCGATAAACAGATTAACAGGCGAATGCACTCACCCACCCCCACTCCACGATTGCATTACAAAGAGACAAAGATCAGCCATGTAGCCTTGTTTACCACGTGGCCTTGTTTACCCCCTTGTTTACCACCGTAGGGGAGCAAGTGCTGTTAGTGAGGACCTTGCTACTAAGGCCGCTACACAACACTCGGGGGGTGGTGTGGCCAACTCAACGCCCGGCCGCCTTCGCCTCCGACGTTTACACTCGGCACCAGGTTTCTAATTTGAGGCCGAGTCGATCTAGGGGAGGGCCCAGGACCGGTTCAGATAATCGTCACTTGGTGTTGGCCGTCAGCGGGAATCGAACTCGGGTCGTCGGGTTCGTAGCGGAGCGGCGCTAACTGCTACGCCACCGCTCGCCACCACACACACAGACAAAGGTCCCCCGTATAGCCTGAACAGACTGTTTGGGGCAAGTGCTGTTAGCGAGTAGCAGCACCTATCAAGACCGGCACGGCACACGAGGGGGTGGGTGGCCAGCCCCACGCCCGACCGCCTTTGTCTCCCCAGTGGCCATGTACTTCATGAGGCTGAGTCGATCTAGGGGAGGGCCCAGGAACGGTTCATAAAATCGTCACCGGTGTTGTCGGCCGTCAGCGGGAATCGAACTCGGGTGGCCAGGTTCGTAGCGGAGCGTCGCGATAACCACGACTACGCTATCGCGTAGTGACACACACACTGACTCACTCACCCACCCACCCTAATACACCACGCACGTACAAAACCACCACCTAACACACACTGACTCACTCACCCACCCTACTAATACACCACGCACGTAGCAAACCACCACCTAAACACACACACACTGACTCACTCACCCACCCTAATACACCACGCACGTAGCAAACCACCACCTAACACACACACACTGACTCACTCACCCACCCACCCTACCAAGCCACCACCTAACACACACATACCACAGCCACACGCTCACCCGTATGAATCACCCTATCTCAACCCACAACCCTGCCAACTCGCACAAACACCGCCCACCCTCCAACCCCCCCCACCACCCCGTAAAGACTCTAACAAGGCTGTCGAAGCATTCGCTATTTGCGAGCACCTATTAACACCGGGTACGGCACACGTGGGTGGCCAGAACCAGCGCCCAGCCGCCTTTGTCTCCACAGTGCCGATGTTCGCACACCGCAGCAGGTCCAGATTGTTTAAGGCCGAGTCGACCTAGGTGGGGGGAGGTAGGCCCAGGGACCAGTTGAGATATTCACCGCCACCGTTATTGGCCGCGAGCGGACACTGGACTCGGGTTGCTCCCATCGCAGCGCGCTCAGCGCCACACCGCGCAAACCCCAAAGACAAAAATCCCCCCCGCATAGCCTGCAACAGGCTGACGGCACCACCAGGGGACGGGGGTCGGCGCGCACGGCGCCCGGCCGCCTTTGTCTCCCCAGTGGCGACGTTTCTGAGCACCGCACCAGACACTCGTTTGAGGCTGAGTCGACCTAGCGGAGGCGCCCCCAGGACCGGTTCAGACAATCGTCACCGGTAGCGCTAACCGCTACGCCGCCGCTCCCCACACTTCACCCGCACACACGAACCCCACGCACCCCAACATGCCATTCTCCATGTCTGTAAACGGTCCCACTATCTCCCCCTCCTCCTCCTGCTCTGCCAACAATAGTCACCAGACACACCATCTCCCCCCCCGCCCCCAGCACGCAAGACGCATCACTCCTCCGCACTCCCCTACCTACCACGAACACCCCCTGCCCCGCCACCACCGCGTTTGGCGAGGTCGTGACACGGCGCGGGCGTTGCCGTTGCAGAGGGAGTTCACCGTTCGAATCCGGCGTCCGCCCTGATGAATACCGGGGCAAGCGCTGTTGGCGAGCGGCACCGACGAAGGCCGGCACGGCACACGAGGGCGTGGGTGAGCGGCACCACGCCCGGCCGCATTTGTCTCCCCTAGTGGCAGTGTTTTTTTTACACACCGCACCAGGTACTCATTTGTTGGACGTGAGCGGGAATCAAACTTGGGTCGCCGGGTTTCGTAGCGTGGGGGGCGCCCACCGCACCGTCGTCAAATTATTACCAATCATCGGTCACAGCCGTCACATGCTCACAGACACACACACACACACTTCCTTCCCCACCCCCCGCAAGCCTCACTTGCTTGGCCTTATGTGGGCTTGAACGCTGGGCACACACACAAACACACCCCCCCCCCGGCCTCCCCCCCCCACAAGTGGCGTGTGGTCTCCACGGTGGCGAACGGGACGTATTTGGCAGCACTCAACCGGTTCGGCATTAACACATTCCAGTGTCTCGTAAGAGGGAGTTCTAAAAATCTGAACGTTAACCGGCGCTCGTCTTTCCGGCCGATTCGCGACATCGCGAAAAAACGATTCTGCCGCCGCCGCCGCAGCCGCCACCACCACCAAAATCACCAAACTCCGCGAGATTTTTCTGACCGGGGTTGCGAATCACGGGAAAATTTAATAATTATTGCAACAAAAAGTACCTTTTTGTTTTATGTATATACAGTGGTACCTCTTGAGATCGAACTTAATTCGTTACAAAACCGTGTTCGAACACCGATTTGTTCAAACACCGAATAAATTTTCCCCATAAGAATGAATTGAAATAGCATTGATTGGTTCCCCACCCAAGGATGCTCCTATTACGGGCCATTTTTACACAAAGTTTACAATATTAAAATACAGTACAGTACATAAAATCGTACAAAAAAACAAGAAACACAGTTATAATTAATAGAATAAATGAACATTGAACTTCGCTTTACCTGTAGTAGGGAGAGTGGATGGCTTGAGTGGAAGTTAACGGAACGATGTTTTTTTGCGGGTCTGCGCACTGGGCGAGAGCTACGCGTGAACTGGGTCATTCAACTTTGTCTCGGTCGCCCTGGCTACGGGTCTCGGCCCACCCAAACCGGTTCTTTCCAGTTGTTCGACCTCCGAATTTTTTGTTCGATGTCCGGGGCAAAAAATGGTCGACAATTTTGTTCGATCACCGAATTGCGTTCCTAAAGAACACCGCACTATGGAAAGATCGCGTTGTCATAAATGACATGTAATATGGGGGGGGGGGGGGGGGGGGGGTAAAGCACAGTCCACGATAGCGCGCGAGATGCGTAATCAAGACTTGAGGCGCGTGGGTAGCATCTAGAAGCATCCAGCAGCATCCCAATGGCTTGCGTGATGATGCTAAGCCGAGGCAGCCGTTACGACCGCTTATTCCTACTTGCGCCGCGACGTAGTTCCGTTCACTTGATCGGTTATACATTCAATTAGCATCCACCGTATAAAAAAAACAATGTGTTCTCCCAATGCTTTCATGACGTACGCAAGAAATTCGCGTTATGAAAGCGACGCAGCGTTATCGAACAGACCGTACTCAGGAGGTAACGTACACATTAAAGACAAGCCGCAGCGGTGCGATTGTGGCCAAGCAAACCAAACTCTCGCCCATGCAGTAAACCACTCTAACCTCCGCTCCTTCAGCGGAGGAATAGCAAAACCACGCAAAACTACCTTCCTGAAGCCCTCTCCGTTGGGGCCCAGCAAGCACATCGAAAATTGACATCTGCCTCCCGGACAGATCGCTGCCATACGCAAGCTTAGAATGGCATAGAGGCCAGATATAATAGGTGGACAAGACGAGTTGCACTTGTTTTTACTTTCCGGGAGGGGGGCGAGGGGGAGGACCTTATGGGAATTACGTCTTAAAAAATATAAACAGGTCTTAAAAAAAAGACTAAAAGCAGCTCTGCATTCGCTCGTGGGTTTCAATAATTAATTTAATCCATAGTGCAGGGAGAGATGCACTGCTCTGGGTGGGGGCCTCGCATCCAACTCAGCTGATGGAGGAAGGAGGGCGGAGGGGGCAAGGGGGAAGTCCCCAAAGTGACCAATTTCATCAAAATGCCCTCACAGCTGCGGTCGACCAAATGGACGGCAAAGAATCGGGACGTTATTTCCTCTCCCTCGTTACAGCCGGGCGATTAGCAGCAGCGACGTTCGATCTGCTTGTGCGCGCGGAGGGTCGGCTCGGCCGGGCCGGCTCCGGGGCGGGCCCGCGGCAACACTGTTGCAAACGAACGTCGTTTCTTTTAGAGGCGTTGCCGGTGGAGTCGTCCCGAGTTTCGGGCATCGCGCCCGACGATGTGGACGGGAGTTCCACGGGCGGGCGGGCGGGCGGGTGGGCGTCGAGGCACGGTTACGTTGAGCGACGGTGGCCAGGGACAACCGGGAGGTTCGCTCGAGGACCCTGGGCAGAATGCCCCCCCCCCTTGGGGGAAGCCACCCTTATTCATCGGCCTTGAAAACACAGGCCCTGCTGTGTTGGGGCCATCTTGTGCGCGAGGTCCAATGCAAATTGCCCCTTTTAACCACCCCCACTCCCCCCATCTCTCATTGGCCTTAATCACGGCTCCTGTAAGAAGGACAAAGATCCCCCCGTGTAGCCTACATGGTGCTGTTAGGGGGGCAAGCAATTAGTCTTGTGCTCGCATATATTTGATAACGGCAACGTGCAGCGTGGTAAAGCGTTGTCACTTGGGTTCGATCCCGATCCCGACCCCTGCTGTATATTTGGAGTTTGCGTCTCTCTCTCTCTCTCCCCGTGGTCGTGCGGAATTTTTCTCCGGGTCCTCCGTTTCCCCCCCCACCCACATTTAGAATCAAGATCACGTGTTTATAGAGTATTTGGCTGCTATACATTCCACACGACGACGATGATGATCCACTTCGTTGAGCCATCATTTGTGGCCAGGTCACGTCTGAAAAAGAACTTCTACATAGCTCAGTGGGCCTTACCTGGTAAAATAAAAAAAATAGTTTAGTTTAAAGCAGGTTTATACACTTCGTCGATTGGCGCGGCTGGCTGTGTACGGTGCGAGAGAAGTTCAACATACACTGTAACCTCTGTGCACTATTGATGTAACCATGACGTTCTGTACGTTCACATGGCAGACCAGTCGCATGTCCGACGCACAACAAGTTTAACACCCATGCACAGGGCAGCTCTGGCGAAGGCAACGGCGGCGGCGGTGAGACAGCGCCACTAATCGCAGCTCACACCGCCGGCAGTGGCCGCTGCAGGCATTTGATCGGCACGACCCGACCCTTGAAATAAAGCATTTGTGAGTTTAAATATTTCATTGATTTGACACGGCCCGAAAGAAGTACCAGAAGGCACGCAATAAGATGGCGCCCAAAGAGCTGCCAGCTACGAATACAGAAGACTCGCAGCACACAGTTCATTTAGCCCTTTTCAATTCCGCCGGCGTGCTACGTCAGAAGCAAACGGGCCACGCGGGAGGGCGCGAGGCACGGTGTTGGCGCCGGCTATCGTACAGTGGCGGCGGCGGTCGCGTCGCTACGGTTCTCTGCGGCGAGCAACGACGCCCTTTGAAAACAACGGCGCTGCTGCTACGCCTCTCTAAATAACATTGATGCCGAGCAGCTCGCTGCGCATTCCGAGATTCGGCGGTGAACGGGGACACCCCGCAGACGTTTCCGAACGCGAGAATGGTTATAAAATTGGCTCTAACTTTTCAATTTGTGCCCCCCCCCCAAATTATGAATGTAATTCTTCCACCAGAATATCCTTTCAATCCTACTAAAATTTTAAACTCACAATGCACATTATCTCGGCATGCCGATGACAGGATTGTGACGAGGCTCCTACAATGACAGCCACCTGCTATTTCCCATCGCAGGGCAACGAACTCTCGTCGATTCGGAAAAAAAACGGACAGCTAACTGCATGAACGGGAACGAGAGAGCGCAGCGCCCCCAAGTGTTTTTGATGAGGCGGCACGTCCACAGGCGCAGGCATGCAGGAAAACCTCACGGGCCCCACGCCCCGACTCATCCGACCCCCGAGGAGCGCCTCCGCCTCAGCCCCTTTCAGGACGGTGCTGCTGCAGCAGCAGCTCCATTGGGACGCTTGAAATTTGGCGCGGCAGGAAAGCGGAAATGCCCGGAGAAAACCCGCCGTGCACGCGCGGCGGGGGGTTGCACCAACCCGAGGCGGATTCACAAACCCACTTTGCTGTACTGCCACATCCTGGCCGGGGGGGGGGGGGTTGAGAGTATCACAAATGCGTGCGATCCACCGCCCGCTGCATCGACGGCGCTGGGTCCCCCGCAGGCGCGCGCCGCGCCGCCCGAGCAATCGTAACGTCATCGGTGGATTTTCCCACTTGCGAAACGTTGGCCCAGACGCCCGTGGCTTCGCGACGTCTCTTCCCCAGATTCAAGGGTCCACCCGCTTGCGCTGCCATCTCCTGGGCACCTCGCAGCGCCGGCCCTGCGATATCCGGTAACCCCACGAAAGTCTACCCGGCCAGTCACGACCACCGCCCACAAAGCCCGCTTAAGCCCCTCCTGAGATTTGGTAGTAATATTGTTCCGGGTTTATAACCACAGCTTGAGGCGTCCCCCCCCCCACCGCCCCGCCCCGCCCGTCGTCCCGGTCGCCGCCGCCGTGCTCCCCCCGGCCCCCCAGGTGTTTTTTGTGCCGGGGGCCGTGGCTGCCGCTCGACTTCAAATTCCTGAATTTCCCGCGGGGAGACCCGCGCTGAGCGAGCACGACTGCCGGGGCCCCCTCCTCGGCTGCCTCTGCCCCACGACCTCGGGTTGTTGTCGGGTTTCCACCTCGCGGCGTGCAACCATCCCGGCGGGGCGTCACCAGAAGGCGGGAACATCTCGCGCAAGTGGAACAAGGTGGGGGGGGGGGCGGACCACGTGTAAACCTGGGGGGCCTTTGAGTCACGTGATATTCGTTGGGCGATAATACGGCATCGTTCAGAACGGTGACAAACTGGGATTTTTTAATGTCCCGAAAGGACCGTGGGGGCCCCGGGATTCCTCTCTCTCCGCTGGATATGCCGAGAAGCCGGTTTCACGCCTTCGTCCGTCCGCTCTCCTGCAATTGACGTCCGCAACGCCCTCGCTTTTCCGCCACCTCCCCCCCCACCCTCCCCCGTGTGCAGGACGCGGCCGCCAGGGTTCTGGCCCCGTGCCGTCCGCGCGCAACTGGGCACGTCCCCCCCCTGCCGCGCTCGCCCCTCTTCACGGGCATCACTCGAGGACCTACAAGGCCCTCGAGTGATGCCACTTCCTCGTGAGGCGTTAACTACCTCGCCTGGTATGCAGGAGGTCGTGGGTTCGATCCCGACCCTGACGCCTGCTGCTGCTGCTGCTGTATATTTGGATTTTTCTCCGGGTCCTCCGATTTTTCTCTCAACATTTAGACTCAACATGGCTTTATAGATTTATTTGGCTGCTGTGAATGTCGACGCGATGATGATAAGCCACTTTGTTGCGCTATCAGTTGCAACAGCCAGGCCGCTCCCGAAAATACAGAGCTACATAGCTCAGTGGGGTCTTTAGGGGCCATCCACTTAGTACGCACGCAAAGATTTGTCAAAACCCTTCCCCACTTCCTGTACGCACTCGTACCTTTTTACACCCCCCCCCACCCCCCACCTGCGTACGAACGCCTGACGCACCCCCCGAATCCTATAGAACGGCCGATATTTAATCCAAGCAGAAACGATCAAGGATTAATAATATTCACGTGTTTAAGCAAGCAGATTGTCCACCGCCAGACTAATTTGAAGGCCAATGTAGACATTATTATCGAGGCTTCACCCCCCGCCCCCCCCCGTTTCCTATGCGTACATTGTCAGTAGACCCCCCATACGCAAGCTACGCATTTGGGTTAACCCCCCCTCCCCCCTGCATGCGTACGTACTAAATGGATGGCCCCTTTCCCGGTAAAATAAAAAATAGCTTACGGTTTAGTTTCATGTTCAACACCTCCATCCCTCCGGTAATCTGGTTCCGGCATCTGCTGGCCGCTGTGCGTGCCAATGTGGGGCCTTCTGCTCTCGATCGGTGACCTGGGCGGCCCCCCTCAAGCTGTGGAGTCCTCGACAATTCTCTCGGCTTATTCGCATCCCCCGCCCTAAAAGATATATCGCTTCTCAAAGACCTTCTTCACTTCCTGAATATATAAATTTTTCGTCACAGAGGGTAACATCTGTGAAAAAAGAGCTTTATAGATCATCGGATTCCTCCAGTATATATATTCCAATTCTGTTTTAAATTTTACATGATGCTTTCAAAGTGTAAATGATTATAGTGGTAAGACACCTTCTGCCCTGTATTTAAAACAAAAATTAGGGGGGTCCATCTTAAAACCCTGTGTGTGCGTGCGCACGTAACCAGATAAGTCTTACTTTTTTGACATTGGGCACAAAGCGTAGAGTGCATCTCATTATCCGGAGAATACAGCAACACCAATGCCTCAGGACAGCTTCTGCCACCTGCTACACAAGAGGTCAATCCTGGGAAAGGTCACGGCAAGGAACGCCACGGGAGCATGATGTTAACTCCCTCGCCTGGTATGCAGGAGGTCGTGGGTTCGATCACAAACCTGACGACGCCTGCTGCTGTACATTTGGAGTTTGCGTCTCTCTCTGTGGTGAGATGTTAACTACCTCGCCTGGTACACAGGAGGTCGTGGGTTCGATCACAAACCTGACGACGCCTGCTGCTGTATATTTGGAGTTTGCGTGTCTCTCTCTCTCCCCGTGGTCGTGTGGATTTTTCTCCAGGTCCTCCGTTTTTTTCGCTCCAAAAATTTCCACATGCTCATGATTAGCCCGTCACTTCGCTGAGCTACCATTTGCGATAGCCAGGGGGTCGCTTCTGGGAAAAAAAAAGAGTTACACAGCTCAGTGGGGCCTTACCTGGTAAAATAAAGCAAAATCGTTTTTAGCAGTTTTCTTTTGACGGCGTGGCGACCCTAGCCGTGACTCCCAGCGCAAGCATCTCGCCAACGCCGCTCCGCCCCTGGCTCGCCGGGCCTCGGCGCCAGCCCTGCGCGATTTATCGCCGAATATTTCTCACCCGGCGGCTACGAGCGCAGCGGCGGAAATTACCGACGATGCCGAGTTTGTGAGCTTTGCGCAAGCGCGCAGGCAGGCGCCATTTTCTATCTCATTCCGCCTTCTCCCCCACCCTGCCCCCACCTCCTCTCTCCCGTTTTTATGACATTAATATTTTTCCCACAAACGGCCGCCCCCCCCACCCCTCCGCCGCCGAATCGACGGGAAATCGCGGTCTTCAGAGGACTCGGGGCGCGTGGATTACGAATACGGTACATTTACATTTTAATGGCGTACAAGGAGAAGCAAGGCGGCCTCCAACTGTGCTGGGATTTTGGCGAGGCCTCGCATCGCTTTGTAGCGCCGATGGCGGTCTTTCGGCGCGGCGGAAGCGAGCCGAGACGCGGAGGAGACTCGACCGCGCTTCGCGAGCGCGGCGCATCTGACGCCAGATGCTCCCCGGAACGTTTCCCCCGCTGCTGGCGATGTGGGCCCCGCCGAGAGATGGGAACCCTGGCCCACGCGCGCGGATCCGCGCCGGCCGCAGCAGCCGACGAGTCTCAAGAGCGGCGACTCGGGGAGGAAGGGGAGCGGCGAGGGGTGGAGGGGGGGGCTGAGTTACATTTTTTAATTTGTTTTTTTTCCGAGTCGTACGCCGCTTCGGATTTCTCGCCGACGCGGCGAAACTGCGGACGAGCCCCGGAGGTCCCTGCGGCCTGCAGAGAGGGCCCTGCGCGAACTCTGCCCCGTGGCCATCAACGGGCAGCGGTCTTAAGATGAGGCGGTGGGGGAGCGCGGTGACGTCACCGTCGCGCACGTCTCATTACCTGATGTTGCTCGGTTTTTTCCCCGCGGGGGGGGGGGGGGGGTGGCGGTGTGATATTAATGAACGCAATGGAAAATGTTAACGTTGCGGGCCGCTCGTCTGCAGGCATCTCGCGGAGGGCCTCGGTTTGGCTTTGGGGTCTGGCAAAGCCGGATTTGTTAATGTGGCGGTGGTGCGGGAGTCCCGAAGAGCGGCGTGAAAAAATGAAAGGGGGGAGATAAAAAAACATCCCCCCCCCCCCGCCACTAAATTAAAAGCGTGGGCCCCCTGCCAGCGGAGGGACGAGGAATATCGATCATCCGCAAAGTGTCTGCCAGGCACACATGAAAACAATGCGGCCTCAAGGGCAGCAGCAGCAGCAGGGGAGGCCGGATGAGCGAGAGGGGGCGAAGAGGGGGCGGCTGTGGATGAGAGCTCACAGAAGAGGTGGGTGACCATGCGCGGTACACAGGTGTGCACCCAGCACACCCAACAGTCACACCCAGCACACCAAACAGTCACACCCAGCACACCAGTCACACCCAACAGTCACACCCAGCACACCCAACAGTCACACCCAGCACACCAGTCACACCCAGCACACCAGTCACACCCAGCACACCAGTCACACCCAGCACACCAAACAGTCACACCCAGCACACCAGTCACACCCAACAGTCACACCCAGCACACCGAACAGTCACACCCAGCACACCAAACAGTCACACCCAGCACACCAAACAGTCACACCCAGCACACCCAACAGTCACACCCAGCACACCGAACAGGCACACCCAGCACACCCAACAGTCACACCCAGCACACCCAACAGTCACACCCAGCACACCCAGCACACCCAACAGTCACACCCAGCACACCAAACAGGCACACCCAGCACACCCAACAGTCACACCCAGCACACCCAACAGGCACACCCAGCACACCCAACAGTCACACCCAGCACACCAAACAGTCACACCCAGCACACCCAACAGTCACACCCAGCACACCAAACAGTCACATCCAGCACACCAGTCACACCCAACACACCAGTCACACCCAGCACACCAGTCACACCCAGCACACCAGTCACACCCAGCACACCAAACAGTCACACCCAGCACACCAAACAGTCACACCCAGCACACCAGTCACACCCAACAGTCACACCCAGCACACCGAACAGTCACACCCAGCACACCAAACAGTCACACCCAGCACACCAAACAGTCACACCCAGCACACCCAACAGTCACACCCAGCACACCGAACAGGCACACCCAGCACACCCAACAGTCACACCCAGCACACCCAACAGTCACACCCAGCACACCCAGCACACCCAACAGTCACACCCAGCACACCAAACAGGCACACCCAGCACACCCAACAGTCACACCCAGCACACCCAACAGGCACACCCAGCACACCCAACAGTCACACCCAGCACACCAAACAGTCACACCCAGCACACCCAACAGTCACACCCAGCACACCAAACAGTCACATCCAGCACACCAGTCACACCCAACACACCAGTCACACCCAGCACACCAGTCACACCCAGCACACCAGTCACACCCAACACACCAGTCACACCCAGCACACCAGTCACACCCAACAGTCACACCCAGCACACCGAACAGTCACACCCAGCACACCAAACAGTCACACCCAGCACACCCAACAGGCACACCCAGCACACCAAACAGGCACACCCAGCACACCAAACAGTCACACCCAGCACACCAAACAGTTACACCCAGCACACCAAACAGTCACACCCAGCACACCAAACAGTCACACCCAGCACACCCAACAGTCACACCCAGCACACCCAACAGTCACACCCAGCACCCCAACAGTCACACCCAGCACACCAGTCACACCCAGCACACCCAACAGGCACACCCAGCACACCGAACAGTCACACCCAACACACCCAACAGTCACACCCAACACACCAGTCACACCCAGCACACCAGTCACACCCAACAGTCACACCCAGCACACCGAACAGTCACACCCAGCACACCAAACAGTCACACCCAACACACCGAACAGTCACACCCAACACACCCAACAGTCACCCAACAGTCACACCCAACACACCCAACAGTCACACCCAGCAAACCGAACAGTCACACCCAGCACACCGAACAGTCACACCCAGCACACCGAACAGTCACACACAGCACACCCAACAGTCACACCCAACACACCGAACAGTCACACCCAGCACACCAAACAGTCACACCCAGCACACCAAACAGTCACATCCAGCACACCAGTCACACCCAACACACCAGTCACACCCAGCACACCAAACAGTCACACCCAGCACACCAGTCACACCCAACAGTCACACCCAGCACACCGAACAGTCACACCCAGCACTCCAAACAGTCACACCCAGCACACCAAACAGTCACACCCAGCACACCCAACAGTCACACCCAGCACACCCAACAGTCACACCCAGCACACCCAACAGTCACACCCAGCACACCAGTCACACTCAGCACACCAAACAGTCACACCCAGCACACCCAACAGTCACACCCAGCACACCCAACAGTCACACCCAGCACACCAGTCACACCCAGCACACCCAACAGGCACACCCAGCACACCGAACAGTCACACCCAACACACCCAACAGTCACACCCAACACACCAGTCACACCCAGCACACCAGTCACACCCAACAGTCACACCCAGCACACCGAACAGTCACACCCAGCACACCAGTCACACCCAGCACACCCAACAGGCACACCCAACACACCGAACAGTCACACCCAACACACCCAACAGTCACACCCAACAGTCACACCCAACACACCCAACAGTCACACCCAGCACACCGAACAGTCACACCCAGCACACCGAACAGTCACACCCAACAGTCACACCCAGCACACCAAACAGTCACACCCAGCACACCAGTCACACCCAACACACCGAACAGTCACACCCAACACACCAAACAGTCACATCCAGCACACCAGTCACACCCAACACACCGAAGTCACACCCAACACACCAGTCACACCCAGCACACCGAACAGTCACACCCAACACACCGAACAGTCACACCCAGCACACCATAGTCACACCCAGCACACCCAACAGTCACACCCAGCACACCAAACAGTCACACCCAGCACACCCAACAGTCACACCCAGCACACCAAACAGTCACACCGAGCACACCCAACAGGCACACCCAACACACCCAACAGTCACACCCAGCACACCAAACAGTCACACCCAGCACACCAGTCACACCCAGCACACCAAACAGTCACACCCAGCACACCCAACAGTCACACCCAGCACACCAGTCACACCCAGCACACCAAACAGTCACACCCAGCACACCAAACAGTCACACCCAGCACACCAAACAGTCACACCCAGCACACCAAACAGTCACACCCAACACACCGAACAGGCACACCCAGCACACCCAACAGTCACACCCAGCACACCCAACAGTCACACCCAGCACACCCAGCACACCAGTCACACCCAACACACCAAACAGTCACACGCAGCACACCAAACAGTCACACCCAGCACACCAAACAGTCACACCCAGCACACCAAACAGTCACACCCAGCACACCAGTCACACCCAGCACACCCAACAGTCACACCCAGCACACCAGTCACACCCAACACACCCAACAGTCACACCCAGCACACCAAACAGTCACACCCAGCACACCAGTCACACCCAGCACACCAAACAGTCACACCCAGCACACCAGTCACACCCAGCACACCAAACAGTCACACCCAGCACACCAAACAGTCACACCCAGCACACCAAACAGTCACACCCAGCACACCAAACAGTCACACCCAACACACCGAACAGGCACACCCAGCACACCCAACAGTCACACCCAGCACACCCAACAGTCACACCCAGCACACCCAGCACACCAGTCACACCCAACACACCAAACAGTCACACGCAGCACACCAAACAGTCACACCCAGCACACCAAACAGTCACACCCAGCACACCAAACAGTCACACCCAGCACACCAGTCACACCCAGCACACCCAACAGTCACACCCAGCACACCAGTCACACCCAACACACCAAACAGTCACACCCAGCACACCAAACAGTCACACCCAGCACACTGAAGTCACACCCAGCACACCAAACAGTCACACCCAGCACACCCAACAGTCACACCCAGCACACCAAACAGTCACACCCAGCACACCAGTCACACCCAGCACACCCAACAGTCACACCCAGCACACCCAACAGGCACACCCAGCACACTGAACAGTCACACCCAGCACACCAGTCACACCCAACACACCAGTCACACCCAGCACACCAAACAGGCACACCCAGACGCTAATTAATTATTTAAGGCGAGCTCAGAGGTGCACTGCATACTGGGTAATTTGTCACGCTAACAGGAATTAAGGACGAGCAGGTGGAGTGAAGGAGGACCAGGTGGAGTGAGCAAGGTGGAGTTAAGGACGAGGTGGGAGGATGAGCAGGTGGAGTGAAGGATGAGCAGGTGGAGTGAAGGATGAGCAGGTGGACTGAAGGACCAGATGGAGTGAAGGACCAGGTGGAGTGAAGGACCAGGTGGAGTGAAGGACCAGGTGGAGTGAAGGATGAGCAGGTGGAGTGAGTAAGGTGGAGTTAAGGACGAGGTGGGAGGATGAGCAGGTGGAGTGAAGGACGAGGTGGGAGGATGAGCAGGTGGAGTGAAGGACCAGGTGGAGTGAAGGATGAGCAGGTGGAGTGAGCAAGGTGGAGTTAAGGACGAGGTGGGAGGATGAGCAGGTGGAGTGAAGGACGAGGTGGGAGGATGAGCAGGTGGAGTGAAGGACCAGGTGGAGTGAAGGACCAGGTGGAGTGAAGGACCAGGTGGAGTGAAGGATGAGCAGGTGGACTGAAGGACCAGGTGGAGTGAAGGACGAGCAGGTGGAGTGAAGGACCAGGTGGAGTGAAGGAGGAGCAGGTGGAGTGGAACGCTGGCCGAGTCGGCTGTCTGGAATCCCCCGTTCGTTCATTGTCTCAACGTCGCTGCTTTGATTTCCTTCCCCTCGGAATTTGTTTCATGGTTCCCTTCAAACGGAAGGGAACAAGCGAGAGACTTAATTGGCTCTGCGGCAACACACGAGACGCGCGAATGCCGTGAGCCGTGTTCGGTGTGAGCAGTGTGGTGTGTGTGTGAGTGGTGTGTGAGCAATGTGGTGTGGTGTGTGTGTGAGAGTGGTGTGTGTGAGAGTGGTGTGTGGTGTGTGAGTGGTGTGTGTGTGGTGTGAGCAGTGTGTGGTGTGTGTGAGAGTGGTGTGTGTGTGGTGTGTGTGTTGTGTGAGCAATGTGGTGTGTGTGAGTGGTGTGTGAGTGGTGTGTGAGCGGTGTGTGGTGTGTGTGAGTGGTGTGTGAGTGGTGTGAGAGTGGTGTGTGTGAGTGGTGTGAGTGGTGTGTGTGTGGTGTGTGTGAGTGGTGTGTGTGAGTGGTATGAGTGGTGTGTGCGGTGTGAGCAGTGTGTGGTGTGTGAGTGGTGTGAGTGAGTGTTGTGAGTGGTGTGTGAGTGGTGTGTGTGTGGTGTGTGAGTGGTGTGTGTGTGTGGTGTGTGTGTGTGGTGTGTGAGCGGTGTGTGTGAGCGGTGTGTGTGAGCGGTGTGTGTGAGCGGTGTGTATGAGTGGTGTGTGTGTGAGAGTGGTGTGTGAGTAGTGTGAGCAGTGTGTGTGAGTGGTGTGTGAGTGGATGTGTGAGTGGTGTGTGAGTGGTGTGTGTGTGAGAGTGGTGTGTGTGTGAGAGTGGTGTGTGTGAGTGGTGTGAGCGGTGTGAGCGGTGTGTGTGAGTGGTGTGAGTGGTGTGTGAGTGGTGTGAGTGGTGTGTGAGTAGTGTTGTGTGTGAGCAGTGCCGTGTGCTCGAGAGAGCTCCGTACTCAATCCACATGGTGCTTACCACACCAAGCCCATGAGTCAAGCGTGGCAGTGGGGGACTAGTCGTCAGGGCCGCATTATCCAATAGGCCATAGTGGGCCAGTGGGACTATGGCCTAGGGCCTTCCCACGAACCCACTCACCAATTCACTCACCAACCTACTCACCCATTCACTCACCAACCCACTCACCAATTCACTCACCAACCCACTCACTCACCAACCCACTCACCAATTCACTCACCAACCCACTCACCAACCCACTCACCCATTCACTCACCAACCCACTCAGCCATTCACTCACCAACCCACTCACCCATTCACTCACCAACCCACTCAGCCATTCACTCACCAACCCACTCACCCATTCACTCACCAACCCACTCACCCATTCATTCACCAACCCACTCACCAACCCACTCAGCCATTCACTCACCAACCCACTCACCCATTCACTCACCAACCCACTCACCCACCCACCCATTCACTCACTCACCCATCCATCCACTCACTCACCCACCCATCCATCCACTCACTCACCCACCCATCCACTCACCCAATCACTCACCCATCCACTCACCCATCCACTCACCCAATCACTCACCCACTCACTCACCCACCCACCCACTCACCCACCTAATCACCAGGCCCGTATTATCAAAAAGGGCACAGTTGGCACAGTGTCTCGGGCCTACTCACCCACCGACTCATTGAAACCGAGACAGGGCGATCGAGAAGGCTGCTGCTGTCTCTGGCGTAGGCCATAAGCATCAAAGACCATGCGTAGTATGGGTGGTTATAAACCTGGCCTCCCCCCTCCCTCTCTAGGATCGCCACAGAAAATAAAAAAGCATTAAGTCCATCAGCTAATGGCCCTCTCACGATTCCCATCATCATCACGCACCTCGCATGCGGTTACATTTACGGTAATTTGAACACGCGATCCATCATAAAGCGATATATGACCAACATTTACCCTGATTTAACCCGATAAATCCCCAATGTATATATATACACATTTAAATGATGTAAACAACTTCATGTAACTATCCGACGCGGATTATTAAATGCGAACGAAACTACAATTCGCAAATGCTACGTAAACTAATAATTAGTGCACAACAATCGCAACGCCGTTGCATTACTGCAACAAGGCCTCACTCGGGCTCTGCCACGTGCAAGAAAGCCTAGGCCCCGATGGACATCCATCAGAAATCGTCATTCCACAACAGCGTTGTTGAATCTGCGCCATGAAAAGTCGAATTTAACACGCAGGCTTTTGATGTTAAGAATGAATGGTTTAGTGAACCGTGTCGGGTATAGAACCCGTAACGACGTCCCGCTGATATCGCCACGTGCAGTAGCAAATGTTGCAGGTTTCTACGTTGCTGTATAAAACTAAACATCGTTACCCAAAGTCCACGACAAATAAACATTTTGGCTTCACCGACTCCGCGGTTACGCCGTAGAAGCCCCCGCGTGTGATGATGCGTCCTCACGGATGTCGTCGGATTCGAACCCAAATATCCGGGCTTCGCGTGCACAACGTCCTCGCCTCCCGGCACACCACGTGACTCCGGGTTGCGAGCCCACGTGTCCGTCTGGCACAGCACGTGACTCCGGGTTGCGAGCCCACGTGTCCGTCCGGCAGAGCACGTGACTCCGGGTTGCGCGTAACACGTGTCCGTCCGGCACAGCACGTGACTCCGGGTTGCGAGCCCACGTGTCCGTCTGGCAGAGCACGTGACTCCGGGTTGCGAGCCCACGTGTCTGTCTGGCACACCACGTGACTATGGCTTGTGAGCCCACGTGTCCGTCTGGCACACCACGTGACTCCTGGTTGAGAGCCCACGTTCAGTAGTTTAGTTTAATAGCGAGCGAGCGCTCTCTACCCCACTAGAACAATCTTACGTTAGTATTTGTTCTGAGATTCATCATTGATTATTATGGGGTGAGGTCGCGTGAGTTAAAATGTGTGTTGTAAACCCGAAACGGGCAATTAATAAAGTTGTCAAATTTCGATTGAAAGCTTTCGTGACTGCAGGAATTCATATTCGTGGTTCTTTCAGTAAAGTCACGTAGAAAGGAAACAATAGAATAATAATATAAATAATAAAACAATAAAATTCTCACGACGTTTCGACTGTTTTATATATCTTCTTTGGTTCTTTCGGTAAAGTCACGTAGAATGAGAATAAAATAATAAAATAAAACAAGACAAAAAAATTCTCACGACGTTTCGGCCGCAACACAAGTAGCCTTCTTCACCTGTGTTGTGGCCGAAACGTCGGGAGAATTTTATTGTCTTATTTTATTTTATTATCATTCTACGTGACTTTACCGAAAGAACCAAAGAAGATGAATCCTTGCAGTCACGAAAGCTTTACATCGAAATGTTATATATATTTATTTTATTGTTTCCCTTCTACGTGACTTTACCGAAAGAACCAAGAATGCAAAGTTGTATGTACTGCATGTTGAACTTCTTTCGCACCGTACGTAGCCAAACTAAACGCAAAGAGCAGTTATAAATTAGTTTTTACTCTGGATTTAAAAGTGCACAGGTCCAGTGGCTTCCTCATGTCGGAAGGAAGAGCGTTCCGGACGGCAGCAGAATCGCATCTGAAACTTAACGCGATCTAACCCAAAAAGAAAACCAATTATGGATCATATTTATCGCCGTGGGTTGGTGAGCGAGATTCCTAAAAAATATATATATATTTTACGATCGACGTATTGGCCACCATAGGTTTGAAGTCTCGTGTCGATTGGGGTGGAATCGGCCACACACGGTGGGCTTGAACTTACACGTGTCACCAAAATGTAGCCCCGTGAGAGGGTGGTGTCGCTACCCGGTGGACAGGGCGCGGTACTGCAGCTAATGGAAAAACTCGACCTCCACTCACTCTCCTGCCTCTCATCTCACTCCACTCACTCTCCTACCTCTCATCTCACTCCACTCACTCTCCTACCTCTCATCTCACTCTACTCCCCTCCACGCACTCTCCTACCCCTCTCATCTCACGCCACTCCCCTCCACTCACTCTCTAACCTCTCCCTCTCATCTCACTCCACTCTCCTCCACTCACTCTCCTGCCTCTCATCTCACTCCCCTCCACTCACTCTCCTACCTCTCCCTCTCATCTCACTCTACTCCCCTCCACGCTCTCTCCTGCCCCTCCCCTCTCATCTCACTCCACTCCACTCACTCTCCTACCTCTCCCTCTTATCTCACTCCACTCCCCTCCACGCTCTCTCCTGCCTCTCATCTCACTCCCCTCCACGCTCTCTCCTACCTATCCCCTCTCATCTCACTCTACTCCCCTCCACGCACTCTCCTACCTCTCCCCTCTCATCTCACTCCACTCCCCTCCCTCCCATGCACACTCCGCTCCAGCAACCCAAAGCTTTTTGTGGAATCCCCCCTCCCCCCAGGCAACATTGGCTCAGCTGGAGGTGGTTTAATTAAAACAAATCAGCTCGCTGTCCCTACCCCTTGACCAACCCCCCCACTCACCGGCGTAGCACGACACTCAAGCACAGCGTGGGGAGGTCCTCATCCAGCAGTGGATTTACCGAAGGACTCCCACACACAAGCATGTGTAGATCCATATCTGATGCAACAGATGGCGTCACGGTGGGTAGGAGATGTTTACTACTTCGCCTGGTTTTACAGGAGGTCTTGGGTTCGATCCCAATCCTGACGTCTGCTGCTGTATATCTGGAGTTTGCGGTGTCTCTCTCTCTCCGTGGTGAGATGTTAACTACCTCGCCTGGTACACAGGAGGTCGTGTGTTCGATCCTGACTCTGACGCCTGCTGCTGTATATTTGGAGTTTGCGGTGTCTCTCTCTCTCTCTCCTCGTGGTCACGTGGATTTTTCTCCGGATCCTCCGGTTTTTCCCTCCGCATTTAGAATTAACAGCACGCTTTTAGCGTATTTGGATGCTATACATTTCCACGTGATGACGATGATGATGAGCCACTTCGTCGGGCTAGCGTTCCTGACAGCCACATCGCTTCTGAACACACAGCTCAGTGGGGCCTTACCTGATAAAATACAAAAAAATAGTCAATAGTTTAGGGACCGTCCATAAATGACGTCACGCATCTAAGGGGGGAGGGGGGGGTCAGACATTTGTGACGATGTGTGACGAGGGGGGTGGGGGGTTTGAGAAATGTGACGTCACATCAAAATGCGCAACTTTAAATAAATATAGACAACACGTTCTACTTAATTAAATAGACTTTTTAATAAATGTTTTCTCCTACAACATCAGAGTGCAGCGCCACATTAAATACGCGCTACAATGACAATAGTTTAAAGCGATTTGAAGCATGTTTTATTTTCAAAATGGGAATATGTTTTTTTTGGGGGGGGGGGGCAGAGCTTTGTGACGTCATATTTGAGGGGGGGTCTGGCTTTTTGTGACGCCGTGTGACGAAGGGGGGGGGTCAAAAATGGTCCAAAATCGCGTGACGTCATTTATGGACGGCCCCTTTAACACGTGCATCAATAGCTGTCTTCGCGGCACGTGAATTATATAGTCTTGCGTTGAGTAGCACTGTGTGGAGGTTCAGACGCTATAGATGCCAATGTTGAGGTCTGGTCGCCACGACCAGAGAGGGCCTGAGCAGAGAGAGAGTTCGTGTGGTGTCGCTGTTCCTCCTCCTCCACAGTAGAAGGGGCGCGCAGACCACAGTGGGTTTACAAGGCATGGTCCATAGTGTCTCTGTGAGTCTGTGGCGTGTCTTTAATGTATCTCTACGTGTCTCTGTGAGTCTGTGGCTTGTCTTTAATGTATCTCTATGTGTCTCTGTGGCTTGTCTTTAATGTATATCTACGTGTCTCTGTGTGTCTGTGGCGTGTCTTTAATGTATCTCTACGTGTCTCTGTGTGTCTGTGGCGTGTCTTTAATGTATCTCTACGTGTCTCTGTGTGTCTGTGGCGTGTCTTTAATGTATCTCTACGTGTCTCTGTGGCGTGTCTTTAATGTATCTCTACGTGTCTCTGTGTGTCTGTGGCGTGTCTTTAATGTATCTCTACGTGTCTCTGTGTGTCTGTGGCTTGTCTTTAATGTATCTCTAAGTGTCTCTGTGAGTTTGTGGCTTGTCTTTAATGTATCTCTACGTGTCTCTGTGTGTCTGTGGCGTGTCTTTAATGTATCTCTACGTGTCTCTGTGTGTCTGTGGCGTGTCTTTAATGTATCTCTACGTGTCTCTGTGGCGTGTCTTTAATGTATCTCTACGTGTCTCTGTGTGTCTGTGGCTTGTCTTTAATGTATCTCTACGTGTCTCTGTGAGTCTGTGGCTTGTCTTTAATGTATCTCTATGTGTCTCTGTGGCTTGTCTTTAATGTATATCTACGTGTGTCTGTGTGTCTGTGGCGTGTCTTTAATGTATCTCTACGTGTCTCTGTGAGTCTGTGGTGTGTCTTTAATGTATCTCTACGTGTCGCTGTGTGTCCGTGGCGTGTCTTTAATGTATCTCTACGTGTCTCTGTGTCTCTTTGGCTTGTCTTTAATGTGTCTCTACGTGTCTCTGTGTGTCTGTGGCGTGTCTTGAATGTATCTCTACGTGTCTCTGTGTCTCTTTGGCTTGTCTTTAATGTGTCTCTACGTGTCTCTGTGTGTCTGTGGCGTGTCTTTAATGTATCTCTACGTGCCTCTGTGAGTCTGTGGCGTGTCTTTAATGTATCTCTACGTGTCTCTGTGTGTCTGTGGCTTGTCTTTAATGTATCTCTACGTGTCTCTGTGAGTCTGTAGTGTGGCTTTAATGTATCTCTACGTGTCTCTGTGTGTCTGTGGTGTGTCTTTAATGTATCTCTACGTGTCTCTGTGAGTCTGTGGCGTGTCTTTAATGTATCTCTACGTGTCTCTGTGTGTCTGTGGCGTGTCTTTAATGTATCTCTACGTGTCTCTGTGTGTTTGTGGCGTGTCTTTAATGTATCTCTACGTGTCTCTGTGTCTCTTTGGCTTGTCTTTAATGTATATCTACGTGTCTCTGTGTGTCTGTGGCTTGTTTTTATGTATCTCTACGTGTCTCTGTGAGTCTGTGGCGTGTCTTTAATGTATCTCTACGTGTCTTTGTGAGTCTGTGGCTTGTCTTTAATGTATCTCTACGTGTCTCTGTGAGTCTGTGGCGTGTCTTTAATGTGTCTCTACGTGTCTCTGTGTCTCTGTGGCGTGTCTTTAATGTATCTCTACGTGTCTCTGTGGCGTGTCTTTAATGTATCTCTACGTGTCTCTGTGTGTCTGTGGCGTGTCTTTAATGTATCTCTACGTGTCTCTGTGGCGTGTCTTTAATGTATCTCTACGTGTCTCTGTGTGTCTGTGGCTTGTCTTTAATGTATCTCTACGTGTCTCTGTGAGTCTGTGGCTTGTCTTTAATGTATCTCTATGTGTCTCTGTGGCTTGTCTTTAATGTATATCTACGTGTGTCTGTGTGTCTGTGGCGTGTCTTTAATGTATCTCTACGTGTCTCTGTGAGTCTGTGGTGTGTCTTTAATGTATCTCTACGTGTCGCTGTGTGTCCGTGGCGTGTCTTTAATGTATCTCTACGTGTCTCTGTGTCTCTTTGGCTTGTCTTTAATGTGTCTCTACGTGTCTCTGTGTGTCTGTGGCGTGTCTTGAATGTATCTCTACGTGTCTCTGTGTCTCTTTGGCTTGTCTTTAATGTGTCTCTACGTGTCTCTGTGTGTCTGTGGCGTGTCTTTAATGTATCTCTACGTGCCTCTGTGAGTCTGTGGCGTGTCTTTAATGTATCTCTACGTGTCTCTGTGTGTCTGTGGCTTGTCTTTAATGTATCTCTACGTGTCTCTGTGAGTCTGTAGTGTGGCTTTAATGTATCTCTACGTGTCTCTGTGTGTCTGTGGTGTGTCTTTAATGTATCTCTACGTGTCTCTGTGAGTCTGTGGCGTGTCTTTAATGTATCTCTACGTGTCTCTGTGTGTCTGTGGCGTGTCTTTAATGTATCTCTACGTGTCTCTGTGTGTTTGTGGCGTGTCTTTAATGTATCTCTACGTGTCTCTGTGTCTCTTTGGCTTGTCTTTAATGTATATCTACGTGTCTCTGTGTGTCTGTGGCTTGTTTTTATGTATCTCTACGTGTCTCTGTGAGTCTGTGGCGTGTCTTTAATGTATCTCTACGTGTCTTTGTGAGTCTGTGGCTTGTCTTTAATGTATCTCTACGTGTCTCTGTGAGTCTGTGGCGTGTCTTTAATGTGTCTCTACGTGTCTCTGTGTCTCTGTGGCGTGTCTTTAATGTATCTCTACGTGTCTCTGTGGCGTGTCTTTAATGTATCTCTACGTGTCTCTGTGTCTCTGCGGCGTGTCTCTACGTGTCTCAGCCGGGAGGAGGTGTGGCGATGATGTCTGTGTCTCCAACGAGGAAGGTGATTTCTGTCGTCCAGAACAGAGGAAGGGTTTTTTTGTTGGCTGAGATCGCGTCAATAAAAATGCTTCGTTGAATCCGCCACCACCACGACACAGCCAATTAGTAATGGGTTTGTGTCACGTTAACAAAACGTGCCAATTCGTTACTCGTTAAGCACACCGGTTGTGCGTTGGAGAGTAAACACACTACAACATTTACAATTCGGGTACGACGTTTTGTTTACGTGACAAACCCCCTACCAATTGGGCTGTGTCGGGATGGTGTGCGGGTTTCACGACACACATTTATATTTTACGCAATCTACCCCAAAGTAACTTTTATTATCGATATAATGGGTCGCGAAAGACGACCGCGCGTTAAACTGCGTCGTTTACTATCCTGGACGTCCACGTTGTTCCACTCTATTCACCTGCCATATGAAAAGATAGATCATTGCCCGAAACGTCACTTTATATATCAACGCAGCAGCAGCATCACCACCACCACCACATCATTCGTCATTTGGCACGGGCTAGCCGGCCTGTGCTGACCAGCAACTTCAGCTGCTTACTGGAGCTACACAAAGCAGCAGCAGCAGCAGCTTCGCTCCTTTCATCTCGTTCCGTCGCGGATGAATGGTCCTTAATCCAGGGTGCGTGAGTGACTTGGGGGAAGGGGTAACAAAGACAGAGGTTCCTCAATACACTCTTGTTGGGTGGCAAGTGCCGTTGGCGACAAAGTACCCATGAAGGCTGGAACAGCACACGAGTTAGGCAGTGGGTGTGCCAACACCCTATACGCCCGGCCGAACTTTGTCCCCACCAGTGTTGATGTATACACACCGCATCGGGTACTCATTTTGACGTTGAGTCGACCTAGGGAAGGAGGCCCAGGACCGGTTCAGATAATCGCCACTGTTATTCATCATGAGCGGGTATCGAATTGGGCTCGCAGGGTTGGTCGCGCAGTGCAGCGCTAAGCACTGCGCGACCGCTCCCCACAACGGTCGAGTTATCATTTGTTGCCAGGTCACTTCTAAACAAAAAGAAGCTGAATAACTCAGTGGGCTTTGCCTGCTACGATTAGCACGGTTGGCTATGTACGGTGCAAACAAAATTCAACATACATACACGATACAAAACATGCCAATTCGTTACGAGTTCACGACACGTGTGTTGCTTGAGAGTAAACTCGCAATATTTGCAATTGTAAACTGTCCACCACACCCGTGTGCTGAATTAGTAACGAATTGGCACGTTCTGTTGACGTGCCAAACCTTACTAAATTGGCCGTGTCGGGTGGTGGCGGGTTTAACGACACATTTATATTAACGCGATCTAACCAAAACAACCTAAATGATGGATAATATTGGTCGCGAAAGCCTACGTGTTAGACAGTATAAATATCATGTGGCAAGCAAGAGGTGCCAAAGATAAGTTCAGGTACAGGCGCAAGTAAGTGCTTTAGTTTAGTCTTGAGTGACAAACACACGGATGGGAAAAATAGCGGCGCAAACACATGGGAGGAAGAGGCGTCAGAATCAAGTTCAGGTGCAAGTGTAAAGACGACTTATCACACTTTTCTTGAGATGGTGTCTTTATTGTAGAGACACGTTCACTTGACACAGGCGGAGACCCCACTGCAACAGCCCTGAGTCTCGTCTCCCTTATATACCGGCCGAGGTGTCGAACCTTCTCACTGGCTCTGGACGCTCGTTCCACCGGCAGACTCCACCGTTCTCTTCCGTCACCCGGCCACGCTCCCCTTCTCGATCATTCCCGCAGCCACCAGTCCCTTCGCACTCACAGCTGACTCCCCTGTCATTACCTCCCGTGGCCACTAGTCTATTCACACTGCAGGCTGATTCCCCTGTCATTACCTCCCGTGGCCACTAGTCCACTGGCACTGCAGGCTGACTCCCCTGTCATTACCTCCCGTGGCCACTAGTGCATTCGCACTGCAGACTGACTCCCCTGTCATTACCTCCCGTGGCCACTAGTGCATTCGCACTGCAGACTGACTCCCCTGTCATTACCCCCCGTGGCCACTAGTGCATTCGCCCTGCAGACTGACTCCCCTGTCATTACCTCCCGTGGCCACTAGTGCATTCTCACTGCAGGCTGACTCCCCTGTCACTACCTCCCGTGGCCACTCGTGCGTTCGCACTGCAGGCTGACTCCCCTGTCATTACCTCCCGTGGCCACTAGTCCATTCGCACTGCAGGCTGACTCCCCTGTCATTACCTCCCGTGGCCACTAGTGCATTCGCACTGCAGGCTGACTCCCCTGTCATTACCTCCCGTGGCCACTAGTGCATTCGCACTGCAGGCTGACTCCCCTGTCATTACCTCCCGTGGCCACTAGTGCATTCGCAGTGCAGGCTGACTCCCCTGTCATGGGTGTGTGGGAGATTATTCTCGCTCGCTCTTATTCTGCCAGCCGACGATGGGATTTTCGTCATTGACAGGAGTTGGTTGAGTGGGCAATGTGTGAGCGTTCGGAGTGCTGGGGCATGTTGTGTGTGGGGTGCTGCGGGGATGTTAACTACCTCGCCTGATATACAGGAGGTCGTGGGTGCGATCCCGGCCCTGACGCCTGCTGCTGTATATCTGGAGTTTGCGGTGTCTCTCTCTCCGTGGTGAGATGTTAACTACCTAGCCTGGTATACAGGAGGTCGTGGGTTCGATCCTGACTCTGATGCCTGCTGCTGTATATTTAGAGTTTGCGTGTCTCTCTCCTCGTGGTCACATTCGATTTTTCTCCGGGTCCTCCGGTTTTTCCCTCCACATTTAGAACCAACATCGCCCGTTCAGAGTATCCGGCTGCTATACATTTCCCACGTGATAAGCCCACTTCGTTGAGTAATCATTTGTGGCCAGGTCGCTTCTGATAAAGAGCTGCATATCTCAGTGGGGCCTTACCTGGTAAAATAAATTTATTAAAAATAGTCTGTGTAGGCTGTGTGAACACGCGTGGGGTGCGGTAGTGTTGAGGTTAGCGCGCTGCACTACGAACCCGGTCACCTGAGTTTGATTCCCGCTCACGGCCAACACCGGTGACGATCTTCTTTGGCTCTTTCGGTAAAGTCACGTAGAATGAGAATAAAATAATAAATTAATAAAATAAAATAACACAATAAAATTCTCACGACGTTTCGGCCACAACACAAGCGGCCTTCATCAGGTGAAGGGACGAGACTGTCTGGAGGACAGCACCTGATGAAGGCCACTTGTGTTGTGGCCGAAACGTCGTGAGAATATTATTGTGTTATTTTATTTTATTAATTTATTATTTTATTCTCATTCTACGTGACTTTACCGAAAGAGCCAAAGAAGATGAATCCTTGCAGTCACGAAAGCTTTAAATCGAAATTTAACCGGTGACGATTATCTGAACCCGTCCTGGGTCACCCCTAGGTCATCTCAGCCTCAAAAAATGAGTACCTAATGCGGTGTGTAAACATCGCCATTTGGGGAGACAAAGGCGGCTGGGCGTGGTGGTGGCCACCAAGCCAGCCTCTTCGTGTGCCGTGCCGGCCTTCACAGGCGCTGCTCGCTAACAGCACTTGCCCCAACAGTCTGTTATGGCTATACGGGGGATCTTTGTCTTTGTGTGAACACGTGCAGGGGGGCAGGTGGGAAGCGGTGTCGGGCGTGGGAGCCCCAACAGACCCTCAGCCCCACCCCACGGCCCCCCACCCACCCCTCACCCACCCCACGGCCCCTAACGCCCCCCACCCATCCCACGGCCCCCCACCCACCCCACGCCCCCCCCCACCCCACGCCCCCCCACCCCACGGCCCTTACCCACCCCACGGCCCCTCACGCCCCCCACGCCCCCCCCAACCCACCCCACGCCCCCCCAACCCACCCCACGCCCCCCCCAGCCCACCCCACGCCCCCCCCAACCCACCCCACGCCCCCCCCAACCCACCCCACGCCCCCCCCCACCCACCCCACGCCCCCCCCAACCCACCCCACGCCCCCCCCAACCCACCCCACGCCCCCCTCACCCACTCCACGGCCCCCCCCACCACTACCCCAAACTCCTCCCTCTTCACGCACCGCGACGCTGAGACCACGCCCCTTGCCGACTTCACACTGCGCGGCCCCGGCTCAGGCTCAGGAGGAGGAGGAGAGGGCAGGGGACTCACCCCCAGCCCGACACCGCAGCAGGGGACGCAGCGGCTGCCCGCGCTGCCGTTTTTCCACTTCGCCTGCCTTCTTCACGCTTCTTCGCTATGGCCCTGCGACGCTCGCATCGCTTGAAGGTACGACGGGGTCTGGAAGAGCAGAGATTGGGCGGAGAGTGGAGAGCGGAGAGTGGGAGTCCACGGAACGACAGCTTCAATGTACAGGGTCCAAGAAATAGACATGGAGTAGGGAGAGAGGGGGTAGAGAGAGAGAGGGAGAGAGGGAACGGGTAAGGAGGAGAGAAGAGCTTGAAATCTTTTGTGAAGTCTTTCATTTTAAAAAGGGGGGGGGGGGTGGGGGGGGGTTACATAAAGCAAAGCATTAAAAAAAACACACAAAAAAATGATGAACGAAGCAAAGTGCCGACCACACCGAGCATCTTCTTGTTTCCTCTGATCGTTAAAAAAAGGGAGAGATGGGTGAAAGAAGGAGTTGGCTGGGTGAGTGGAGAGTGGAGGGGGGGGGTAAGCCCTTGGGACGACAACCCAGGTCGGCGGACCCAACTGTGGCAGGCAGCAGCGAGAGCCGCCGTGATTGTGGTCGTTGTTCAGGAGCTCGATGCCAAACGTGGAGGTCTCCTGCTGTTGCTGCTCCTGCTGCTGCTGCTCGCCACGACGAGAGGGCTTCTTCGGCAGCGAGGGCGACAGTTCGTGTCGTGTCGCTGTTCCTCTACAGTTGGAGGAGAGTAAACTGCAGGCTGGTCCAGATGTATTGTGACCTCCCCCCTCCCCCCCCCACACATTAATTTTTTTTCAAACTTTATATATATAAGATTTTAAAATAAAGGGTTATTTAAAACAGAAATTAATATTGCAAAGGACGAACCAATATCATGGGTCAATTAATCGCAGGGTCACAAGACACCTGGACCACCCTGTACAGTGGCTTTACTCTGTGGCCCACAGTTCGGGTTTCAAAGGCCACAGTCGAACTACTGTGGTTTGTGTCTGTAATGAGGGTCTATGGGTCTATATGCATCTCTATGTGTCTTCGTGTATCTCGATGAGTCTATATGGGATTACTATGTGGTTGCATAGTTTGGGTTGCATGACCACAATCGCATTACTTTCGCTTGTGTTTTCAATGTGTCTCCATGGGTCTCTGTGTATCTCTATGGGTCTCTGTGTATCTCTATGGGTCTATATGTATCTCTATGGGTCTATATGTATCTCCATGGGTCTTTGTATCTCTATGTGTCTCTACGGGTCTTTATATATCTCGATTGGTCTCTATGTATCTCTAAGTGTCTTTATGTATCTCTATGGGTCTCTATGTATCATCTATGTATCTCTATGGGTCTCTATGTATCTCTATGGGTCTCTATGTATCATCTATGTATCTCTATGGGTTTCTGTGTATCTCTATGGGTCTCTATGTATCTCTATGGGTCTCTATGTATCTCTATGGGTCTCTGTGTATCTCTGAGTCTCGGTATATCTCTATAGGTCTCTGTGTATCTTTGTGAATCTCTATGTATCTCCATGGGTCTCTATGTATCTCCATGGGCCTCTATGTATCTCTATGGGTCTCTATGTAACTCTATGGGTCTTTGTGTATCTCTTTGAGTCTCGGTATATCTCTATGGGCCTCTGTGTATCTTTGTGAATCTCTATGTATCTCCATGGGTCTCTATGCATCTCCATGTGTCTCTATGGGTCTCTGTTTATCTCTATGAGTCTCGGTATATCTTTATGGGCCTCCGTGTATCTTTGTGAATCTCTATGTATCTCCATGGGCCTCTATGTATCTCCATGGGTCTCTATGTATCTCTATGGGTCTCTATATATCTCTATGGGTCTCTGTGTATCTCTATGAGTCTCGGTATATCTCTATGGGCCTCTGTGTATCTTTGTGAATCTCTACGTATCTCCATGGGTCTCTATGTAGATATCTCGACGAATCTCCATGGGTTTACTTTGTGGTGCATAGTTGGGGTTTCATGACCACAATCGCACGAGACCCTGGCTTGCGTTTACGAAGGAGATGTAATCACGCACCGGCCTGTTTGATGTCCTGATGCGCTGATTGGTCACGACCACCCCAGTGTCTTCAATGAGGAATGTCCGAGCGAGGAGGCGCGCTCCATTGATTTTACGGTTTCCTTCGCGCAGATTTACGTTTTGAATTTTTTTTTGTTGTAAAAAAATAAAATCTTTTCGACGCAAACTTTTGCGAAACCGTTGGCGCGCATTCGTAACGCTCTTAGTGTCGGAGGTCTGGGCCACGTGGGAGCGAATTCGGGAGTGATTTGGTGCAACTGGCGGCAGGGTTTTGGCTACGTCCGGTGCGAAGGGAGCTCAACATCGGCGCACGCGTGCAAAGGAGGAATATCCAAGGTGCTTCAAGCCAAAGCGCCCATCGAAGGCATCACTGAGTCGCTTGCCTCGGCGGGAGACTCAGAATTCGCAGGTGCAGAAAACTAAGTTAGGGTTTGCAAAACAATCCAAAGTGAACCCATTCGATTGGACGTCAAACAAGTTAAAGCAGCTTGATGCTCAAAGGAGCACTTCCCACGTTGATCCTCATCTCCCGTCTACGGCCGTTTAAGTCGGTGGTGCAAATGTTCTCACATTCCTGTGTTGGGGGCGAGTCCACGCATAGGACAGCCAGCCACTGCTGACTTCCCCACAAAGTTAGTACTCGTTTTATCAACCGTGAACGGAGGGATGATGGGCTGAGTCAACCCCCCCCCCCCTGCCCACCCCCCCCCCCCCCGGAATAACCAGGATTGCAACATTGGGAGCTGGCTCGCTCGACAGCTGAACCACGTGGCCGGATAGAAAGACTCTCATCCCAGACCTTGAATGAACGAGATTAATCCAAAGGCAGTGGATCCGACTCAAGTCAATCTCCACCTTGCCCATACTCTGATCGTGCTTTCAATTTTGTTTCTTTCTTGTGACGTTCTGACCCTGTGCCCCAAATTGGGACATCTATGAAAAAAAGAGCTTCACAGCTCGTCGGATCTCCCCTGCGGTACAAAAACATATTCTGATTTAACGAATGCCTGTTTACGTGTTCGTGAGGCTCTGTCACACCCCCCCCCCCCCCCAACAAGGGACTCCCCTCCGCTCTCCACTCTCACCCAGACACTTCTCGCCGAGAGGGCCACTCGCGCTCCCTCCACTCGGCTCTTGCTCTTCTAAACAGCCGCCGCTTCCGTTGCCCTGTGCTGGGATATTTGAGGAATCTGCCGACGTACGCAATTTGTACGTACGTCGAAATTCCCTCGCGCTGAGCTTATTACGTACCGCTCGTCCTCGTAAGCCGTCGAACCAGAGACGGTGGTCCACCGCAGCGTCGCGCGCTTTTCAGAAGCGCTTCTGCGGCCGTCTGGAACGCTCTGACCTTCCGATATTAGGAAGCCGCCGGGAGCTATGATGCACGTTTAAATCATCATCATCATCATCATTTATATTGACAAGCTCATTTTCCTTCGAACTACTTTCGCGTTTAGTTTGCTGCCCTTCCTCACACTTCCGATTAGCACGGTTAGCTACATACTTTGAACTCCTTTCGCACCGTACGTAGCCAACCATGCCAGTCGGAGTGTATATTAGTGTAGTGTGTAGTAGTATGTACAGTGAGGGAAGAAAGTATTTGATCCCCTGCTGATTTTGTACGTTTGCCCACTGACAAAGAAATCATCAGTCTATAATTTTAATGGTAGGTTTATTTGAAGAGTGAGAGACAGAAAAACAACAACAAAATCCAGAAAAACGCATGTCAAAAATGTTATAAATTGATTTGCATTTTAATGAGGGAAATAAGTATTTGACCCACTCTCAATCGGAAAGATTTCTGGCTCCCAGGTGTCTTTTATACAGGTAACGAGCTGAGATTAGGAGCACACTCTTGAAAGGAGTGCTCCTAATCTCAGCTCGTTACCTGTATAAAAGACACCTGTCCACAAGCAATCAATCACATTCCAAACTCTCCACCATGGCCAAGACCAAAGAGCTCTCCAAGAATGTCAGGGACAAGATTGTAGACCTACACAAGGCTGGAATGGGCTACAAGACCATTGCCAAGCAGCTTGGTGAGAAGGTGACAACAGTTGGTGCGATTATTCGCAAATGGAAGAAGCACAAAAGAACTGTCAATCTCCCTCGGCCTGGGGCTCCATGCAAGATCTCACCTCGTGGAGTTGCAATGATCATGAGAACGGTGAAGAATCAGCCCAGAACTACACGGGAGGATCTTGTCAATGATCTCAAGGCAGCTGGGACCATAGTCACCAAGAAAACAATTGGTAACACACTACGCCGTGAAGGACTGAAATCCTGCAGCGCCCGCAAGGTCCCACTGCTCAAGAAAGCAGATATACATGCCCGTCTGGCGTTTGCCAATGAACATCTGAATGATTCAGAGGACAACAGGGTGAAAGTGTTGTGGTGAGATGAGCCCAAAATGGACCTCTTTGGCATCAACTCAACTGGCCGTGTTTGGAGGAGGAGGAATGCTGCCTATGACCCCAAGAACACCATCCCCACCGTCAAACATGGAGGTGGAAACATTATGCTTTGGGGGTGTTTTTCTGCTAAGGGAACAGGACAACTTCACCGCATCAAAGGGACGATGGACGGAGCCATGTACCATCAAATCTTGGGTGAGATCCTCCTTCCCTCAGCCAGGGCATTGAAAATGGGTCGTGGATGGGTGTTCCAGCATGACAATGACCCAAAACACACCGCCAAGGCAACAAAGGAGTGGCTCAAGAAGAAGCACATTAAGGTCCTGGAGTGGCCTAGCCAGTCTCCAGACCTTCATCCCATAGAAAATCTGTGGAGGGAGCTGAAGGTTCGAGTTGCCAAACGTCAGCCTCGAAACCTTAATGACTTGGACAAGATCTGCAAAGAGGAGTGGAACAAAATCCCTCCTAAGATGTGTGCAAACCTGGTGGCCAACTACAAGAAACGTCTGACCTCTGATTGCCAAAAAGGGTTTTGCCACCAAGTACTAAGTCATGTTTTGCAGAGGGGTCAAATACTTATTTCCCTCATTAAAATGCAAATCAATTTATAACATTTTGACATGCGTTTTTCTGGATTTTGTTGTTGTTATTCTGTCTCTCACTGTTCAAATAAACCTACCATTAAAATTATAGACTGATCATTTCTTTGTCAGTGGGCAAAAGTACAAAATCAGCAGGGGATCAAATACTTTTTTCCGCTCACTGTATGTGTGTTGAACTCCTTTTGCACCATACGTAGCCAACCGTGCCAATCGGAGGATGCGGGATGGCCGGGTTGGCCACCTGCGCTGGTGGCCCTTGGCTTTGTTTGCGCTGAGCTGCGTCCGCTCTTGCGCCCGAAGACCGGGGGGCTTGACGAGGGCCGTGCTGCCGTGCTCCGTGTCCCGCACGGACATCCGCACGACCCTCCTGGCTCTGACAGTCTCCCTCGAAGACACTGGCGTGGCCGTTAACCCACAACGGGACATCAACAAACAGGCCGACTGATGCGCACACCTGATATTAGCACGGTTGGCTATGTACGGTGCGAATGAAGTTCAACATACATACACAATATATACGCAATATTGTACGCAATATTGCGTATATATTGTACACAATATTGCGTACAATATTGTACACAATATTGTACACTACACACTACACTAATATACACTACTATACACTCCGATAAGCACGTTTGGTAACGTACAGTGCGAAAGAAGTTCTACATATATACACACTATTATACACTACACTGCTATACACTCCGATAAGCACGGTTGGTTACGTACGGTGCGAAAGAAGTTCAACATACATGCTCAAGTGGATGCAAGACACCATTGACTACTTAACCACAAAACAACTCCACGTATACTTAGCTGAGGAGGCCAGAGTGTTGTCTCGCAATCAGCAAGTTGGGATCTCCCCTCGCCGCCGGGGAATCAAATCGGACCCACGACCTCTGGATTGCAAAGTCCAGCAAGCCAACCATTACACGCGGTGCCAGATGAAGCTAGGCCTGTAGCATGATGTTATAGAGGGGCTCTAAAAAAAACCTACATAAATAATAAATACTTTTTGGTTGTTTTGGTAAAGTCACGTAGTAGGTATAAAGTAAACTATACCTACTACGCGACTTTACCGAAAGATAATAATAGGGATTTTTCCACTTTTTTCTGGCAACAAAACTGAAACATTTTTATAAGGATTCATGTTACTGCATTAACCACAATACCTGCAGTCAAAATGCAAATTAAAAAACACACTATGATAATATATGCATTGTCCTTGAAACTGATTGGTCTACACCAATTGGTCAGTTTCAAGGACAATTTCTAGGACAATGCATATATTATAATAGTATGTTTTTTGTTTGCATTCTGACTGCAGGTATTGTGGTTAATGCAGGCATGAATCCTTGTAAAAAGGTTTCAGTTTTGTTGCCAGAAAAAAGGGGAAAAACCCTATTATTATATTTTGGTACTGGCAAAGGAGGTCTAATAATGATTTGCCGAAAGAATCAAAGAGTATGGATTCCTGCAGTCACGAAAGCTTCAAATCATAAATAATAAAACACAAATCTCTAACTTGGATAGCAAAGTAATCGTATTCTTTTTCAATTGCTATACAGCCAGATAATACGACAAATCGCTAACCTTAATCACCCGCTCGTTCGCAAAAGCTGAAGGTGGTATAGTACTATAGTAGTAGAGCAAGTGCAGAATCACTGAACCGGAATTGATAGCTTGAAAGCATTTCGCGTGGGGGCTCTTGAAAAGTGCGGGGCCCGTAGCTGCTACATGTGTAGCTACTTGTGCTACGAGGCTCATCCGGCACTGCTCCTGAACCTCTCACACAGCGCTGCTATACGCAGGACTACAATTCACGCACCGCGAATGCAGTGCTAGTGACGCACGTGTTCAACTATTTACTATTTTTGTTAAATTAAAGCCACTGTGGTCTGCGCACTCCTTCAACGGAGGAGGAGGAGGAACAGCGGCACCGCACGAACTCCATCCCGGAGGCCTCGTGGCCGGCACACAACTTGACATTGAGCGCATTTGCCACGCGGGCGAATGGAACGTCCGTTCATTTAGGCATCGTTACATTTCGGCGTTTTGTTCGTCCCGCAGTCTTCGTCTCGCCGATGACGACCTCTCGAAATCGTTCGTGTGCTCTGTGAAGATGGGCCGTTTCCCGAAACGTCACCTGTGTTTTTTTGTTTAGTTTCAGTGCCACGGCGTTCATTGACGTGACACGTGGTGAGTTTGTTGTTCGGGCACCGCAGCCAACGTAGCAGCAGCAGCAGCGTCGTAGTCGTCGCCAGGTTATTTTGTGGCATCTCCGGCAAGTTTCAGACTGCAGATGCCATTGAGTCGGTGCCTTTTCGTCCCACTGGCTATGATTAAACCGAAACCTTTAGACCACGGCATAGTTATCAACTCACACCCACCCACACACCAAAATGATTACTATCCGGTCATCAAATACGTTTAAGGGACACACGTGGCATTTTAGCAGCGTTGCTTCAATGCGACCAAACGAAAGACTCTGTCTCGGACATTCAAGTGGCTCTCGTCGGCAGGTGGTGGTGTAGGGATTTTTCTTGAGCCAATTCTGGTTGAAAAGGACACACGTGAATATAGAGCCAGCCGTACAATGGGCTGTATGGTGGGGGGGCGTGTGCTGGTAGCGGGCGGCAGTTATGTGCTTCAAGCCAAAGATCCCTCCCGTATAGCCTCCACAGGCTGTCGGGGCAAGTGCTGTTAGCGAGTAGCAAGCTATGAAGGCTACCGGCACTGTGGCACACGAGGCGGTGGCGTGGTTAGCACCACGCCCGGCCGCCTTTGTCTCCCCAGCGGCGATGTTTTTTTACGCACCGCACCAGGTAACTCATTTGAGGCTGAGTCGACCTAGGGGAGGCCCATGGACCGGTTCGGATCATTATAATCGAACTCGGGTCGCCAGGTTCGCCGCGCAAGCGCGCTTACCACTGCGGTTGAATCCACACACTCACACACCCCACACACACTCACACACCACACACACACCACACACTAACACACACTCACACACACTCACACACCACACACACACCACACACTCACCACACACCCCACACACACCCCACACCCCACCCCACACACTCACACACCCCACCCCACACACACCACACACTCACACGCCCCACACACACTCACACACCACACACACACCACACTCCACTCCACACACACCCCACCCCACACACACCACACACACCCCACACCCCACACACACTCACACCCCACACACTCACCACACACCCCACACACACTCACACCCCACACACACTCACACACTACACACACACCACACACTACACACACACCACACACCCCACACACACCACACACTCACCACACACCCAACACCCCACACACACCACACACCCCACACCCCACCCCACACACACCACACACTCACACACCCCACACACACACACCCCACACACACCACACACACCACACACACTCGCACACCCCACACACCCCACACACCCGCACACACACCACACACTCGCACACACCCCACACACATTCACCCACCCCACACACACTACACACACACTCGCACACCCCACACACCCCACACACTCACACACCCCCACACACACCACACACTCACACCCCACACACCCCACACACTCACACCCCACACACACCACACACACTCACACACCACACACACCACACACACTCGCACACCCCACACAACCCACACACTCACACACCCCACACACTAACACACCCCACACACACCACACACTCGCACACACCCCACACACTCACACCCCACACACACCACACACACTCCACACACACTCTCACACACACACCCACACACACCACACCCACACACCACAATGCCCACACACACACACCTCACACACCCCACACACACACCCCACACACACCTCACACACCCCACACACCCCACACACACCCCACACACCCCACACACACTCACACACTCACACACCCCACACACCCCACACACACACACTCCACACACCCCACACACACCCCACACACCCCACACACACTCACACACACCTCACACACCCACACACACTCACACACCCCACACACACCACACACACCCCACACACTCACACACCCCACACACAGGTGGGGAGGGAGGTATGGATAAAGGTGGTGGGGGGAAGTTTGTGGAGCCAACAACGGCACCGTGAACCGGATGAACCGGTCCTGGCTGGAGCCCGAGCTTCTAAAACCGCCTTTCATCTGTTTCATCTCCTCGGCAAGATGAAAGCCCTCTGTGCCAATGGGATTATTGTGTGTGTGTGTGCTTAACCCTCCCTGAACCCCTTGCCATCCCCCCACCCTTCCTCTCCTCCCCCCACCACCACCACCCTCTAGCCCTGCATGGGAGACGGGCAGCCTCGGTGGGGACACGTGGGGGGGAGGGGGGGGGCCTGACGTACCACGCATTAACAAGCAAATAATGTACGAAACCTCCTGTACCATATTTTTTATTTATTTATGAGAAATATGTGTAACTTGGATAAGCCCTTGACATCAAACGTCTAGATGGCATCCCATTAGGTGGTGATTAAGAAATATAAACATCTATTGACGGGCTATACGATTGTTTAAGTACTGCAATCGGTTGGAAGGGCTCAACTTAGGGGGGCCATCCATTTAGTAGATAGACAAAAATCGATCAACTTGACCCCCCCCCCATGTACGAACGCGTATCTTTTTACACCCCTGCCCCCCACCACCTGCGCACGAACGCTTGACGCGCCCCCAGAATCCTATAGAAACGATCAAGGGTTAATATTATTAACGTGTTGAAGCAAACAGTCCACCGCCGGACTATCTAACTCATTTGAAGGCCAATGTAGACAAATTATTATCGAGGCTACACCCCCCACCCCCACCCCTTCCCTATGCGCACATTGTTAGTAGACCCCCCCCCGTCTTTGGTCGGACAAAGACGGTCACAGCACCGCACGGCGCTTTCAGACGCGCTTCTGCGGCCGTCTGGAACGTTCTTCCTTCCGATATTAGGAAGCCACTGGAGCTGTGCATTTTTTAAAATCATCTAGATTGAAAACTTATTTCTTTAGAACTGCGTTTTTGTGTTTAGTTTGTCGTCCTTACCCCCACCCCCACCCCACCCCCCCACCCCCATACGCAAGCTACGCATTTGGGTTACCCCCTACACCCTCCTCCATGCGTACGGACTCAATGGATGGCCCTTTACTGGACTCGCCTCCTTGCGCGTGCGTTTTGTGCGTGATGGGCGCCTCCCTTGAAGAGGAGCGTTTCCCTGCCGCGATGTCGCAGGTCGCATGCGGGGAGGGGCTCCTCCTCCTCCTCACAGTGGCTTTAAGTTTAGGGGCCGTCCATAAATGACGTCACGCACCTAGGGGGTGGGGGTGGTCAGACATTTGTGACGATGATGTGACGAGGTGTGGGGGGGAGAATTGTGACGTCACATCAAAATGCGCAAATTTTAAATAAATATAGACAACACGTTCTCCTTAATTAAATGTTTTCTCCTACAACATCAGAGTGCAGCGCCACATTAAATACGCACTACAATGACAATAGTTTAAAGCGATTTGAAGCATAAATTTTGATTTAAAGCTTTCGTGACTGCAGGGATTAATATTCTTGGGAAACAATAAAATAATAAAAATATAAAACAATATATTTAAAAAAACAATATATTTAAAACAATGTATTTTTATTATTTTATTGTTTCCCTTCTACGTGACTTTACCGAAAGAACCAAGAATAGGATTTGAAGCATGTTTTATATTTTTTTTGGGGGGGCAGAGCTTTGTGACGTCATTTTAGGGGGGGGGTCTGACTTTTTGTGACGCCGTGTGACGAAGGGGGTGGGGTAAAAAATCCTTCAAAATCGCGTGACGTCATTTATGGACGGCCCCCCAAGGTGCACGGGTGGGTGGGGGGGGGGTGACCAACAGGGTCTGAATCGATCTGTAGTACGGTAGGTGGGGGGGGTGCAGCTGCGAGTTTTCTATTCAAACAACAACAATAACGTGGTGCTAACGTTTAACAAGAACGCCAATTTTTTTCAAAATGTTCTTGCTGTGGTTTTCACACCTGATGATGATTGCTTCTTGTGTTGCAGTCGAAACGTCGCGAGAATTTTATTATTTTATATATGCATATTTTATTTTTTTATTGTGTCCCCTTCTACGTGGTGACTTTACCGAAAGAACCGAGAATATAACAACAACGCACTTGTCCCCCGGCAGCGCGTTGAGGCTTTCCGGGGCACTTTCACCTTTAGCTGTGTGGAGCAGGGGGAGGGAAGGGGGGGTCGCTTAGAGGCCTAGCGGGCGATCGAGTGGCAGTCGACGTCCTCCGCAATCACCACAACAACAGCAACAACAACAAGCAACAACAAACTCCGTACGTGTTTATTAATTAGTCGTCGTTTATACATGATTATTGTTATTATTGTTAAACGATATCAAATCGAGAGCTTGTTCCACCCACCCCCACCCCCTCTACGGGCCTTGCCGTGCTAGACTAGCTGAGGCCTACACCTTCGGGCCCAGATTATCGCGAGAACTAATCGCTGGGGTTATCGATAACAAATCGATCTTGTACGCGTGTGTGTGTGTCTGTGTGTGTGTCTGTGTGTGTGTGTCTGTCAGTGTGTTGCCAAGTTAGTGGGAAGCGGTGGTGGAGTAGCGGTTAGCGCTACGCTGCGAACCCGGCGACCCGGGTTCGATCCCCGCTCGCGGCCAACACCCAGTTGACGTTCCTGGGCCACTCCCCTAGGTCGACTCGGCCTCAAATGGTAAACATCGCCACTGGGGGGGAGACAAAGGCGGCCGGGCCTGGTGGTTGCTGGCCACCCACCCCCTCGTGCGCCACAGTGCCGGTAGCCTTCATAGGCGCTGCTACTCGCTAACAGCACTTGCCCCCTACAGCCTGCTACAGGCTGCACGGGGGGGGGGATCTTTACGTGTTTATTTCTACGTCTTTGTTACCAAGTTTCAGCGTTTTATAGCGGGTAATCATTCCTCTTATTTTGTTTTAAGTGACACCTCTGGCAACGGCGGCGGGGGGAGGGAGGGAGGATCGCGAACGCGGTGTGGTGTGGGCCCTCAAACACTTGTACGAACGCGTTGCGTGGCTGTTGTTGTGGTTGTGGTTGTTTGTTTGTTTTCGGTTGTTGTTGTTGCTGCAGCAAGCGTACACATTGTATACAGTTCGATTTAAATGCGGGGAGTGCTCTCGCACGGGTGCGCTAATTAACGCGGCCATCGCGATGATGATGATGGTGGTGGCGGTTGTTGTCGGATTTGCATTGCGTACACGGTAGCAATGATCCACGTTCATCGTTAGTTTACTATAAACACGCTTCTGTGAGCCGGTAACAATTACTAACATTTTGTTTGTGGATTCATTAAGTACATACGCGTTGCTATAATAAACACGTCACAATGACAAACTACGGCTTGTTAAGATACGTTTCGGGCAATGGCCCTGCTCCAGAGCAGGAAGTCGTTTATCAGCCTTTTGAAGAGTTCTGTTTTAACTAAATAAGTGTCAACAAACGCGATACGTTGTTCGTCGTGCTCGCACAAACACTGGAAACGCCGTCTCGTACCTTTAAAACAATTGGGTTGATGTAAAAAACACACAATGTGTACAGTACACACAATAGTAAGATATCACAACGTGAGACTTGCTCATGATTATTGTTACCAAGTGAGTTTATGTCGCCCGATGTGTTTTGAGTACAGATTTATCGTTGTGTTTTATTATCCGGCCCTTCTTGGAGATGTTAACTACCTCGCGTGGTGTAAAGGAGGTCGTGGTTTGATCTCGACCCTAATGCTTGCAGTATATTTGTAGTTTGCGTGTCTCTCTCCGTTTTGAGATGTTAACTACCTCGCCTGGTGTAAAGGAGGTCGTGGTTTGATCCCGACCCTAATGCTGCAGTATATTTGTAGTTTGCGTGTCTCTCTCCGTTTTGAGATGTTAACTACCTCGCCTGGTGTAAAGGAGGTCGTGGTTTGATCCCGACCCTAATGCTGCAGTATATTTGTAGTTTGCGTGTCTCTCTCCGTTTTGAGATGTTAACTACCTCGCCTGGTGTAAAGGAGGTCGTGGTTTGATCCCGACCCTAATGCTGCAGTATATTTGTAGTTTGCGTGTCTCTCTCCGTTTTGAGATGTTAACTACCTCGCCTGGTGTAAAGGAGGTCATGGTTTGATCCCGACCCTAATGCTTGCTGCTGTATATTTGTAGTTTGCGTGTCTCTCTCTGTGGTGAGATGTTAACTACCTCGCCAGGTATGCAGGAGTTCGTGGTTTGATCCCGACCCTAATGCTTGCAGTATATTTGTAGTTTGCGTGTCTCTCTCCATGGTGATATGTTAACTACCTCGCCTGGTGTAAAGGAGGTCATGGTTTGATCCCGACCCTAATGCTTGCTGCTGTATATTTGTAGTTTGCGTGTCTCTCTCTCTCCGTGGTGAGATGTTAATTACCTCGCCTGGTATGCAGGAGGTCGTGGTTTGATCTCGACCCTAATGCTTGCAGTATAGTTTGAGTTTGCATGTTCCCTCTCTCTCTCTCTCCTCATGTGGTCGCGTGGATTTTTCTCCGGGTCCTCCGGTTTTTCCTTCCACATTTAGAATGAACATCCACGCGTTTAGAGTATTTGGGCAGCAAGGAATATTCACGTGGTAAGCCCCTTTGTTGAGATATCAATTTTGGCCAGTTCGCTTCTGAAAAAAGAGCTGTTATAGCTCAGTGGGCCTTACCTGGTAAAATAAAACGTAGTTTCATTTTTAGTTTTGTTATGAAGCATTGTTCGCGGATTTGAATTGGGCAATTTTTGTCTGAATATTGTGTTGACAATTTTATTCTTGCATATGATAAAAATATTAAGTGGCTATATGCCAGTTTAGAGGTCTGCTGGGCACGTTGAGAGGGCTTCAGGGGGGAGAGAGTTTGTGTATTTTTTTTACTATTCCTGGATTACGACATGGTCCAAAGTTTGGGTTGCATAGCCACAATGCATGCCTGTAGATTGTCTTTCCTTTTACATTGATGAGCGAGACGTGAGCATTTGCCTGTTAGTGTTCTGATGGGGTTGATGGTTACACTAGAGTTTGAGATGTTTGAGTCTGGAATGAGGTGTTCATTTTACCCATCCGCCTTGTTCCTCTGTTCTGATTATGGGCGAGCTTCTAGGATGCTTACATTATGCTTCTACAATGTATGTGTGTATGTTGTAGCTAACCGTACTAATTCAGAATCAGAATATTTATGCTGCAGGAGGAATCCGATGAGCTATGAAGCTCTTTTTTCACATTTCCAGTAGGGACATGGGTTAAGAATGTTACAACAACAATCGATAACTAAGTAATTGGAGGTTCGGCTGGATTGACAACAAACGAGACAGAGAAAGAGGAGGTGAGCGTGACTTGAGTCGATGGAGAAGTTTACATTTTTTTGATGTCTTGGTCGATGGGTAGGTCTGTCGTCGTTTGCAGTTTTTGCGTGTCTGCAGATATTTGATGGCAGAATGTTCGCTTGCGAGCCAAGAGATTGGTGTTGGGTTTCGGGGTTTCCGGTTAAGAGAATTAATCGCCTTATTTAATGATACAGGGACTTCCTTTACCTACGAACGAATTAGGTTCCAGAAGTTTGTTCGTAAGTCCAATTTTCTCCTGTCGGTTCCAAACACGTTGTACGGCATGTGCACTAAAACACGGGGAATGGCTTTAAAAGTTGTATAATCTCCTGTAGACGTATATGCCACTGGTTATTCACGTCCTGCAGATCTATTGCCTGAAATCGAAGTCGGGATGTGTCAGATTCGTAGCGGAGTGTGCGAACTCGCTGCGCCGCCATTCTCGCGTCTTGATTACGAGAGGTTATCTGCAGATGCAGTTGGGTGAGTTGGTGCCCGTTCACAGGCGACCAGTGTGGCTTCATCTCACCTTTAGTGCGCAAGCTGAACCGGCTTCAGATTACTGCTATAGCCCTGGTCCCGTATCTAACTAAGACTCCCAGCCTGGTGTTGGAAATGCATGCGACCTGACCACCTCCACTGGCGTCGGCTGCGATAACCCAACGATCCCCGTTGCGGCCTACGGACACACCGCATTGTGAGCGCACCGCACGTGTGCTGCTGTTGCTATTGCCAAGTAAATACTTGCGAGTGCGATGCAAGTTGGAACCATTGCAGAACACGTGCATATTAATTTAACCCTTTGCGGGGACATCTGCAAGTTGCAGGGTGGGTCCCGTTCGTTCACCGACGAATCTCGGAACGCACAAGCGGCTCGGCCCTAATTTTATTTAGGGAGGCATCGCACCGCAGAGAACCGTAGCGACACAACTGCACTCCATGTTAGATACCTGTCAAGCCATAGGGTCTACCCGTGTTCTTGTACAGGGAAATTGAGTTTTAAGGTCCGGACGGCGTACAGCCATTTCGATCCGAGAAAGCACCATTTTTTGTCTGTTTGTGTATCTCCCTTGTGATGGGACTTTGTAGGATGAACGTTGAGATTTATGAGTGCACGGGGTGACCAATAAGGTCTGAATTGGTCTATAATAAGGTAGGACACTGATAAGGGGTTGACAGGTATGATGATAGCTGGCTCCAAACTGTGCCACACGCCCTCCCGCATGGCCTTGTGGGAGCCTCTGCATCGACAAAGCTATTTAAAAGTTATTTTATTACAGGTTTTCTTCCGGTAAAGGGTCGATGATTTCATTTGCTTTAATTGTTCACGTGTTTGCATTTGTCCGGTCAAAATAGGCGGTGCCGCCGCCGCCGCCGACGGCCAGCCCGTAACGTCGCAATGGACAGGAAGGGCCACGCGTTGGCCGTCACGGCCTTCCCACTGGACGCCGAGGGGAACCTGATGGAGGACGCCCCCAGGCCGCCGGTGCCCGGTAAGGAAGACCGCCCCCGCACCGGCTGCCGCATCGCCGCCTTCAAACCCCCGGCGGGCAACGGGGCGGCCGCGGCCGCGGTCGAGCGCGCCGCCGCCGCCGCCGCCGCCGCCGCCGGCGGCAAGTGGTGCACGCCGCGGCGGCACGACTACGACCTGGGCTTCGAGCCCGAGGGCAGCGCCTGCGCCGCGGCGCCGTACGCCCGCTGCGGCGAGACGCTGCCGGCGCTGCTGAACGACCCGGACGGCGCGCACCTCCTGCGCGCGTTCCTGCGCGGGCGCGGCCTCGTCGACCTGGTCGACTTCTGGTTCGCGTGCAAGGGCCTGCGCAAGCAGCCGCGCGCCCGCGCCGCCCGCGCCGCCCGCGCCATTTACAAGCGCTACGTGGCGGACGTGGGCGGCGTGGTGGCGTCCCGCCTCAAGCCGTCGACGCGCTCCGCCGTGCGGGAGGCCGTGCTGGCGCAAGCGGTGGGCGGCGGCGGCGGCGCCGGCGGTGGCGATTGCGGAGTAGGTGGCGGGGAGGGAGCGTTCGACCGGGCGCAGGGCGAGGTGCAGCGCTGCCTGGAGGAGGCGGCGTACCCGGCGTTCCTGCGCTCGGACGCGTACCTGCGCCACGTGCTTGCGGAGAGCGCCAGCGGCAAGGATCACGGGAAGGTGGTGGTGCTGGTTCGGCTGCCAAACGATGCTGCCGAGGAGGAGGAGCAGCAGCAGGAGGAGGAGGAGGAGAAGGAGGCGGCGCCGGTTCGGACAGAGTGGACGGAACGCGGTTTTGGTGGGCTGGTGCAGTCGGAGCCGTAAGTCTTACCCAGCGATCAGAATCACAATCTTTATTTAGACTGCGGGAGGAATCCGATGAGCTGTGAAGCTCTTTTTCACAGATGTCCAGTGTGGACGGTGATTTGGTGGTGGAGATTTCGACTGGCACTTCTCACGATGCAGATTATGAAATCATAGTCCTGCTCCTCGTCTTCATCATCGGCCACCTCCCTCAGCCATCTCCATCTTTCAAGGTCTTGGGATGTAACAATCCATGCAGTTCCTGTACACGAGCAGATTTTATCGCTGCGGTGGACGTAGTCACGCCAGCGTTTTCCTCCTTTGGTGGTCATTACGTCATTAGTCTCAACCACCATCCATCATCATCATCATCCCTTCTACCAATGGGTCCTGCGCAAGCTGAATGTTTTTATTTTTATTACACAGCCAATGTCATGTTTATAACTTGCGTATGATTTCCCACACTTGTGGCTCTCGAATAAAATGCAATTGCTCTGAGCAAGTTGAATTTTACCGCTGGTGGAATGCCCATTGGGCGTTTCGGTGGATATGGTTCGTATACTCCTCGAATGACATGTATTTGTGATTGAGAACTTCGCGATGAATAATGAGTTTTGCACATGTTTTGCATGGACCTCCAGTAGGTTAACTCGGCCTAAAACGAGCGTTTTCTGCACACTTGCGCTGGGGAGACCTCGGTAGCTTTATGTGGCGACACTTCCTCACCTTGCATGCCGGGTTTAATAGGTTTTCCACGAACACCACTTTCCGCGACAGCCTATGTACAGGGGGATCTTTGTCTCGTGTATCCGTGCGTTTGCAGACTGTCCGAGGCGACGTCGTGCCGGTACGACCCGGCAAACAGCGTCAACGACAGCGAGTACGCCGCGTCGAGCGGCGGCACCGCCACGGACGACGGCGCCTCCGTGGCCGATAGCGCCAGGTGAGCGCCGGCCGAGCCCACGTGATGATCGCTCCGACCCACCGGTTCCTCACTCCGGCACGGTCACAATCGCCCCGATTCGCCGGGTTCCTGCCTCTGGCGGTCTGGTTATAATCTCCCCGATCTGCCAGGTCCTTCCGCTTGGCACGGTTATGAACTTGCAGATCGACTGGGTGTCACGGTGGCGAGATGTTAACTCCCTCGCCTGGTATGCATGAGGTTGAGGGTTCGCTCCCGACCCTGACACCTGCCGTATATTTGGAGTTACTTATCTCTCTCTCTCTCATCATCATCACGGTGGTGAGATGTTAACTCCCTCGCCTAGTATGCATGAGGTTGGGGGTTCGATCCCGACCCTGACGCCTGTTGTATATTTAGAGTTACGTATCTCTCTCTCTCGCTCATCATCATCACGGTGGTGAGATGTTAACTCCCTCGCCTAGTATGCATGAGGTTGGGGGTTCGATCCCGACCCTGACGCCTGTTGTATATTTAGAGTTTGCATTTTCTGCCCGTGGTGGTGTGGATTTTTCTCTGGGTCCCCTTCACATTTAGAAACAAACGTGCGTTTCGAGTATTTGGCCGCTATACATTTCCACACTATAAGCCACTTCTTTGAGCTATCGTTGGTGGCCAGGTCGCTTCTGAAAAAGAGCTACGTAGCTCGGTGGGCTCCTGCCTGGTAAAATTTAAAAAAATTGTTTCGTTTTAGGCTGGTTCGTCGCTCTTACACGACTACGATTGCACGGACACGCCAGTTGCTCACAATGGCACGGTGTCTATTTGCGACCGTTCGCTGGCTCCTCCGGGGGTGGCTGTGCTGCTCGGAGTTTGACCGTGCAGCGAAACGGACGCAATGAGGCGGGCCCTGAGCCAAGGCTCGGCTGTGATGTGTGGCTTTGAGGTGGCGATCGGGTTGGTGGCAGCGTTTGTGTATGGGTTTGTGTATGGGTTTGTGTATGGGTTTGTGTATGGGTTTGTGTATGGGTTTGTGTTATGTTGTGGGGAGCGGTGGTGTTGTAGCGGTTAGCGCGCTGCGCTACGAACCCGGCAACCCGAGTTCGATTCCCGCTCGCGGCCAACGCCAGTGACGATTATCTAAACCGGTTTTGGGCCTCCCCTAGGTCGGGCGTGGTGCTGGCCACCCACCCCCTCTTGTGCCGTGTCGGCCTTCATAGGTGCTCGTTAAACAGTCTGTTAAGGCTATATGGGGGATCTTTGTTTTTTTGTTGTTGAACTTCTTTCGCACAGTACGTAGCCAACCGCGCTAATTGGAGGTGCGGGGTAAGGACAACAAACCAAACACAAAGAGCGGTTCTGAAAGAAATTCGTTTTCAATTTAGATTTTTGAAGCGCACAGCTCCAGTGGCTTCCTAAAATTGTTGCCACCTATGCGTGGATTTTCTCTGGGTACACACGCCAAGAGGATGGGAGTGTTCGTTTCTAACTTTCACAGAACGTTGCGTTGCTCCAATAGCAGGTGTCCGATCGGATGGCCATTATAGCAGTTGGATTGAATCCATCTGTGCGGAGCTCTGCCACCCGTATCTTAGTTTACCGCGTAACGTATTTTGCGTTCGCCGGGAAATTTATTTGCGTTCACCGCGGAACGGATTTTCTTTCACCGCGGAACGCATTTGCCTCTCCGAAACATTGGCCCAAGTTTCAGCGGACGACCGAGGAGGTGGGGTCGGGGGGGGGCGAATTGTTACGTTTAGCAGTGAGCTCCTCCGGCCACGCGGCGTGGGCTAAATGGGTCGGCGAGCGTGACGTGGGAGCGACGAGGAAGACGCCCTTCTGCGAATAACAGCGAGGGGAATCTTGAACCAGAGCGGGGAAGGCCAGGCGCAGGAGCAGCCGACAAGAAAACCCGCGCATATATTTACCGCGGAGGGAAATGAAACGTCTTCACAATGCAGCCCGCATTGGCTTGGCCAGGTTAAGCAACAGATGTGGAACAATAGCACGGCTGTGCGGTGAATGGACAGTTGTGTGTGGGACAAGATGATTGTGGTGTGCGAACGATCGGGAACAATCATGCCTGGAAGTACAGCAGCTTTGGCAGCTCATTATAGAATGCCCCAAAAACGCAGTCGTGATTGTCCCGTGGTCGTGCGTGCAGATGCTCGTGGGCATGTGGTTAGACGCCCGTGTGATGTGTGGTTAACGGACGCATCGTTGTTGTTGTTAGCAGACACTGATGGGATCGGGTTGTTGAGATGCGCTTACGGCGCGCGGTTATCAGAAGCTTGTGCACAGCGGCAGCGGCACTGCCTGCCTGCCGCCGCGCGGCGTGTTTACACGCGGGATTAGATAGCTCCTCCGTGTGCCCGGCCGTAACCGTGACCCCGGCAGCCACGCGAGGGAGGGAGGGAGCGCCGCTCTCCCTCCCTTCCTCGCGCCACCGCCGCCGCACCGTTCCCCCCCCCCCCCGCCTTCCCCTGGACGAGCACCGGCTCACTCGTCAGCGCTGCAGGGCACAACCAGTTGCCACGGAGCCGGCGCTCGTGTAGGGGCCTGTCCCCAATGGGAAGACCCCCCCCCCAGGGGCCTACCCCCCCCCCACCCCCGCCTCCGGCTGCTGCGTGCGGGAAGCGAGCCTCCGGCGTCCGCGGCGGCGTCGTCGTCGTCGTCGTCGTCCCGCGCATGCCGCCCGGGAGATGCGGCGGTAACGTGGACCGTGTGTGGGTTCGACTTGGCGCCCTCTCCCTTTAAGATGCGCGTAGTGCTGGGGGGGGGGGGGGGTTAGCAGTGGATCTTCTCCGTGGCCTCTCGGCGTTGCTGCTGAGGTTGATTGTCCAGTTGACGCGATTCTAGGTTGCGCGTTCAAGGCTGCCGTGTCATTTCACTGTTTGAATGCTTGGGAAATTGCCAAGTGACGCGATTCCAAAGGGGGAATATAAATTAGATTTCGAATGCCCCGTTGAACAATGGATCTCAGAGTGCCGTTGCTGACATTTTTGAGGACTTTCGGACGATGTACGTAGCCAACCGTGCTAATCGTAGTGGTGTACAGCGGTGTAGCATATAGTATTGTAATGTCTAGTAGTGTAGCGTATAGTAGTGTAGCGTATAGTAGTGTAGCGTATAGTGGTGTAGCGTATAGTGGTGTAGCGTATAGTGGTGTAGCGTATAGTGGTGTAGCGTATAGTGGTGTAGCGTATAGTAATGTAGCGTATAGTAGTGTAGCGTATAGTAGTGTAGCGTATAGTGGTGTAGCGTATAGTGGTGTAGCGTATAGTAGTGTAGCGTATAGTAGTGTAGCGTATAGTAGTGTAGCGTATAGTAGTGTAGCGTATAGTAGTGTAGCGTATAGTAGTGTAGCGTATAGTAGTGTAGCGTATAGTAGTGTAGCGTATAGTAGCATCGTGTATAGTAGTCTAGCGTATAGTAGTGTATAGTAGTCTATCGTATAGTAGTGTAGCGTATAGTAGTGTAGCGTATAGTAGTGTAGCGTATAGTAGTGGTGTACAGCGGTGTAGTGTATAGTAGTGTAGTGTATAGTAGTGTAGTGTATAGTAGTATAGTGTATATTAGTGTAGTGTATAGTAGTGTAGTGTATATTAGTGTAGTGTATAGTAGCGTATAGTAGTGTAGTGTATAGTAGTGTAGTGTATAGTAGTGTAATGTGTAGTGTGTTGTGTATAGTAGTGTAGTAGTATGTATTTTGAACTTCTTTCGCACCGTAAGTAGCCAACCGTGCTAATCGGAGGTGCGGATGTGTCTCGTGTCTGTTTGGGGTTCGTTTGTCCAAGGGAGTTGACAACACTGCTCTTCGGCTCTCTCTCACGGCACAGTGTCAGCCAAGGGGCTGTTCGTGGCCGGTCGGCCCACCGTGGTGGCTGACGGCGGTGACCGTGTACCGTGCTTGCGTGTGTTTTTCAGCGTCCGGTACGGAGCGCCGGACTTTAGCCACAGGGCACCGCCACACGCCGAGAGGACGCGCCCGGCTTCTGGCGGTGCCGGGGAGCCGCTCCACCCGCCGGTAAGTCAAACGCTGTCCACAACTCTGCAGCCGGTCCCGCCTGTTGATGCCGGTCAGGAGTTGCCGGCGGAACTTCGCTGTGCTCGAATTGGTAAATGTTGCGGTGGGTTAACTCGCCAACACGCGACCGGTGTGATGCACTGGTGACGAATTGGCACGTTGCGTTTACGTGACGAACCTTACGAATAGGCCTCGTCGGGTGGTGGCGGGTGTGACGACACATTTATATTTACGCGATCCAACGCCCAAGAAACATCTATTATGGACCCACAGGATCATTCTTGGAGAAAATAATCAAGGGGTATTAATTTCTCCGGACGCGTGTCACAAGTATAATGTAACTCCATCCTTGTTGAGGACTCGGCCTATCAAGCGAAGTGTTTGATCTCATCCCTACCTGCACCAGGTGCAAACAAAGAACAACAAAGATCCCCCGTATAGCCTTAAGAGACTGTTGGGTCAAGTGCTGTTAGCGAGTAGCACCTAGGGTTTTGATTCACACACCCACCTACTCACCCACCCACCTACTCACCCACCCACCTACTCACCCACCCACCTACTCACCCACCCACCTACTCACCCACCCACCTACTCACCCACCCACCTACTCACCCACCCACCCACCTACTCACCCACCCAACTACTCACCCACCCACCTACTCACCCACCCACTCACCTACTCACCCAACCACCTACTCACCCATCCACCTACTCACCCACCCACCTACTCACCCAACCACCTACTCACCCATCCACCTACTCACCCACCCACCTACTCACCCACCCACCTACTCACCCACCTACTCACCCACCCACTCACCCACCCACCCACTCACCCACCCACCTACTCACCCACTCACGCAGTCATGCAGGCCACCTCACTTCTCTGTCTGCCTCTTCCCTCGCACTGCTCCACTTTGAAATTCCCTCCTGTTGCCTCCCACCCCCCCCCCCCAAGTTCTTAAACACATTGCTCAATTCAAGAAACGCATTATAACCCTTTTGTGGTTTTCACCCTTACTATTTGGTGTTTGTTGCTGTGCCCCTTGCCGTATTGGGCCTCCTAGGCCATGCTCGCCAACGATGAGTTAAAAACAAGTAACTCTTCACTCTCACGGGGTCTTTTGCTCTGATTGTGACAATAAGAAGAGCGTTTTGAATCAACGTGCCAAACGCCATGCGTGTAAATAATCACCCCCCCCCCTCCACTCCCGCCGTTTGACGCGTTTCGCCCGACTGCATTGTGGGACCGGTGGTACGTGTGCCTCACTGTCGAGGCGCGCTGGCCCCCGTAACCTAGCGGGGGGGACAGGATGGAGCATTTGTACGAAGCCTCGGCGGCTTCGCGGACGTCTTGAAATAGTTAAAGCGGGGACGCCTGCGAGAAAAAAAAGAGAGAGAGTGGGTGGGGAGGAGAGAGCCACCCTGACCTCTGCTAAGCCCCCCCCCCCCCCCCCCCCACAGCGAGTCCCTTTGATGTGCCGCGCGGCTTCAGGCTTTGCGTTTAATCAGGGGACGCGTGGCCCCCTAGGCCAGCCGTGTTTGTTTAGCGTCGGGCGCAGGCGCCTGCACGCGAAAACAGTGGCGTGTTTGCAATCCCCACGTCGCTCGCTCAATCCCGTCTCCCGGTCTTGCCGGTCTCCTTCCCAGTCTCTCGCTGCTCCGTCCCGTAATGGAGCGCGCAGCCCGTGGGGCGGTTTGATGTTGCGAGTGTCGTGCGCGCGAGCCCTTTGAAGCGCTGAGCTGCGAGCGTTGGTGGCGGTGCGGCGGCGGGGTGGTGGGGTGGGGGGGGGGGGGGTGAGCAGGAGCGGCGGCGATGCGGCGTGGACTCGCGGGGGTGGTGGCCGAGCGGCGGTGAGAACCACCAACCATTGACCGAGTTCGGGGAGCGTTGGCTGGGATCACGCGTGAAATGTTACGTCGTCTTCGGACCAGTGGGAACATTTCAAGCGACGCTATTGCCGTACGTTCTCCCGATTTATATAACGCTCCACAGGCTTTCGGGTCGTGTTGAACAGAAATAAAAAAAATACAACGTTTTTTTAAAATATATATTCACGTGGAATACGGTACAGTGTTGTAGAGAGCCGTCTTCCAGGAGACCACTATGAACACGCTGCTCTAAAATGGGAATAGATGGTCTTCTGTAAGATGATTCTGAGCGGCTGGTGGGGGGCGGTTCCTGTCCTCGGGGTGGTCGTGCATCGCTACGGAGAATCGTCTTCCAGAAGATGAGTATGAACAACCAAGCTAAACGATCTTCTCGTTTGCAAATGCGTTCTCCGCATCGTAAGAGGTAACCTTTAACCTACAGCGGGGGGGAATAAGTGCACCTCGGGAGGACGCGTTAATGCTCCTAACCTTCAAACATTTTCCGTGTATTTAATAGCACAGTGGTGCATTTGGAAAATAAGAGGCGAAAAAGTGATGAGGGTTTGTGTTGTTGTCGTCGAGCCTGGTTCATCACTCAGACTTTATTCTGACACGTAGCCCGATGTTGATTCTGTTTAAGACTTCGGCAAAGTTTGCGTTTTGTTTCGCCCATTGCCATGGATCGTCTGCGCGGCAAATCGAGCTGAACGGCAGCTCCGTGGCGTCCGCGTGCACCGCGAACGTGGTTTAGCGGCCGCGTACGAGGTGACGCTGGTGTTGTCGAGATGTTGGCCACCTCGCTTGGTATGCAGACGGTCGTGGGCTCGATCCCGACCCTGACGCCTGCTGCTGTATATTTGGAGTTTGCGTCTCTCTCTCTCTCTCTCTGCCCGTGGTCGCGTTCATTTTTCTCCGGGGTCCTCCGTTTGTTTCCCTCCATATTTAGAATCAACATCACCAAGGCGTTTTAGAGTAATTTAGCTGGCTGCTATAAATTGCCACACCATGACGCTGATGATGATAAGCTGCTTCCGTTGAGCTATCATTTGCAATAGCCATGTCGCTTCTGGAAAAGAGCTGTACATCTCATTGGGCCTTAGCTGGTAAAATAAAAAATAGTTTTTAGTTCACATGCCTCTGCGACATCAAGCGGCGGATGCACACCCCACCTGTCGGAGCTGCATGCAGGAGGTCATGGCTAATAGCCTGATGAAACGGGTTGCTGTAATCACCAGCGAAACATCAAAGTAGTCGAATGGTAAATGTTGTGAGTTTACTCTCCAACACGCCGGTGTTCTGAACTAGTAACGAATTGGCACGTTTTGTTTACGCGACAAACCCTTACTAATTGGCTGTGTCGGGTCGTGGCCGGTTTAACGACGCATTTCTATTTACGCGATATAACCCAAAAACCTCCATTGTTGATAATATTGGTCGCCAAAGCCTACGTGTTAAACTGTATATTTGGATATTCTTAGTTTTTTTCGGTAAAGTCACGTTGAAGGGAAACAACAAAATAATAATATATATAATGTATATTTTATATAAATATATAATAGATAAATATATAATATATAAACATATATTATATATATTTTTTATTATTTTGTTGTTTCCCTTCAACGTGACTTTACCGAAAAAACTAAGAATATGAATTACTGCAGTCACGAAAGCTTTAAATCAAAATGTATATTTGGAGTTTGCATGTTCTCTCCGTGGTCGCGTGGATTGTTTCTCCTCCGGTTTTTACCTCCACATTTCAAATCGACGTGCGTTTAGAGTTATTTGGGCCGCTATAAATTTCCGCGTGATAAGCCGCTTCGTAGGAGCTATCATTCGTGGCCAGGTCGCTTGTGAAAAAAAGAGCTACGCGGCTCAGTGGGGGCCTTACCTTGGCAGAATATAAATAGTTTAGTTTAGACAGGCAGACGCGATATAGGTACCCTTAAGTAAACGTGACAACTGGCAGCACCGGGCAACTGCTGGGAGCAAAGTGTGACTGATAACGGGGAAGTGAGTTCTTATCGCGCCCGCTTGTGTTTGAATTCCCTCCGAACCGTGCGCGGTTTTGGTAGCACGTGTGTGCGTGTATGTCGCAGGCCTGTGTGTGCACGCGTGTGCCCATGTGTACGTGGGGAGCGGTGGTGTGGCGGTTCGCGCGCTGCGCTACGAAACATGGCGACCCAAATTCGATTCCCGTTCACGGCACAACACCAGTCGCGAGTATCCGAACCGGTCCTGGGCCTCCCTTAGGTTGACTCAGTCTAAAATTAGTACCTGTTGTGTTGTGTAACCATTACCAATAGGGAGACCAAGGCGGCTAGGCATGGTGCTGTCCAACCACCCCGTTGTGTGTCATGTCAGCCTTCATAGGTGCTCGCTAACAGAACTTACCCCATCTGTCTGTTAAGGCTATACGGGGGTTCTTTATCTTTGTGTCCTGTGTGTAACTATGTGTGCGAGCAGTAGTGCTGTGGGTATCATGCTGCGGTACAAAGCTATCGATCCAAGTTCAATTCCTGCTCACGGCCAACACCAGTGACGAATATCTGAACCGGTCCTGGGCCTCCCCCAGGTCGAATCGGCCTCAAATAGGTACATATCGCGATGTTTAAACATCGCCACTAGGGAGACAAAGGCGGTCGGGTGTGGTGTTGGCCACCCACCCCCTCGTGTACCGTTCCGGCCTTCATAGGTGCTCGCTAACAGCACTTACCCCCTACAGTCTGTTAAGGCTATATGGGGGATCCTTATCTTTGTGTGTACCTGTGTGTGTACCTGTGTGTGTGTACCTGTGTGTGTGTGCAGTGGGCGGTGCGAGTGCCGCGGGTGGCCAGGCGCTCGGAGCCGGCAGTGTTTGCGGCAGAGCTGATCCGGCGCCTGAACTCGGTGCAGATGGAGCGGCACTGTCAGCACCAGCCGCTGCTGTACAGCCAGCAGCAGGTGAGGTTCGACCCCAGCAGGGCATTGGAATGGTTGAGATGTGTGGTGTAAGGTGCTCTTGCGTTGCCGAGGTATTTGAGCAAGCAACCCCTTACACAGTGCAACCTTGGATTGCGAGTAACTTGGTCTGCGAGCGTTTTGCAAGACGAGCAGAAATGTTTAAATAAATATTGATTTGATAAACGAGCGAGGTCTTGCGATACGCATAGTACGTGTACACGCTTTGTCTGCCGAGCGTCACGTGATCATAACTGATATATATACGAGTGCTTTGATATACGAGTGCTTTGGATTACAAACACGTTTCCGGAACGAATTATGCTCGCAATCCAAGGTTTTACTGTACGTGCAAATCCTCATCTCCCGACACTGTGAGAGACGGTAGCTCTGTGCACAGTGCACGTACGTATGTTGAACTTCTTCCGCACCGTACGTAGCCAACCGTGCTAATCGGAGGTAAGGGGGAAGGACAACAAACTCAACAAAAAAAATCGGCTCTAAAGAAATTAGTTTTCAATCTAGATTTAAAAGTGCAGAGGACCAGTGGCTTCCTCATATCGGAAGGAAGAGCGTTCCAGACGGACGCATTAGCGTCACCACCATCGCCATCCCCCACTTCCGTATCATGCAGGTACCTCTTCAACATCACCACCATCAACATTATCACCACCACCATCGCCACCATCATGTATGTACGCATGTAGAATTTTTTCCGCGCCATACGTAGCCAACCGCGCTATTCGGAGGTACGGCGGGAAGGACAACAAACTAAAACGCAGAAAGCAGTTGTAAAGAAATGAGTTTTCATTCTAGAAAAGTGCAAAGACTGTTACAAGCCATCGCGGAAGTCGGGAGGAAATTGAATTGGTAACTTCACGGCAGCAGCAGCAGCAGCATCAGGAGGAGGAGGAGCGGCAAGAGGAGGAGGAGGAAGAGGAGGAGACGGTGACGATGGCGACACTGGGACTGCCGGGCGCGTCCGTGCTGCCGGCACTGCACCCGTTTGCGCTGCTCTTGCGTGCCGGTGCCGATGCCGACGACGACCCCGAGCGAATCCTGGACCAGCACGTGTCGCGAGTCCTGCGCACCCCCGTGGTGTGCCGCTCGCCCACCAGCCGCCCCCACCAGCACGGCCACCAGCACGGCCACCAGCACGGCCACCAGCACCACCACCACGCGGCCGGCGGCCAGCAAGCCGCGGCGGTGGGCGGACGGGCGCTACCGCTGGACAGGAGCCAGCACGGGGCGACGGCCGCCCCCTTCAGGTGGGGTGTGCATCCGCCGCTTGATGTCGCGTGGCATGTGAACTAGAAACTGTTAAACTTTTTATTTTATTTTACCAGGTAAGGCCCAGTGAGATGTACAGCTCTTTTCCAGAAGTGACCTGTCTATCGCAAATGATAGCTCAACGAAGTGGCTTATAATCAACGTGGTTTTTCGCCTTTTTTCTGGCAACAAAACTGAAACCTTTTTACAAGGATTCATGTCTGCATTAACCACAATACCTGCAGTCAAAATGTAAACAAAAAACATACTATGATAATATATGTGGCATTGTCCTTGAAACTGATTGGTCCACACCAAGGGACGGCTTTCTTTTGAGCCTCGACCCAATTGGTGCTCGACCAGATGACGCCAAAAGTCGTCACACAGCTCAAAGACAATGCACTATCAAAGTAATGAGGGCTCGGGGTGAGAATCTACATCATTAGATCTCCTTTGCCAGTACCAAAATATATCATCATAGTATGTTTTTTGTTTGCATTTTGACTGCAGGTATTGTGGTTAATGCAGACATGAATCCTTGTAAAAAGGTTTCAGTTTTGTTGCCAGAAAAAAGGGGAAAAACTCTATTATTTTATTTTGGTACTGGCAAAGGAGGTCTAATGACGAAGTGGCTTTTCATCGTGTGGAAATTCACAGCAGTAGCCAACTCCTCTAAACAGCGTGACGTTGATTCTAAATATGGAGGGAAAAACCAGAGGACCCGGAGAAAAATCCACACGACCAAGGGGAGAGAGAGAGATGCAAATGACAGGTGTCATTCGGATCGAACCCACGACCTCTTCTATACCCAGGCGAGGTAGTGACACCATGTGGCCAGCTGTCCGGGCCAGTTCAGCATTGGTGTTCATTTAGTTGGCGTAATGAGCGGCAAAAAAAAGATTCGTCAGTGGCATGTTTTATTGTTTTCGTATTTTAGTCAACGGTGACTTAAGAGTGATGACTACCATCTCCCAGCGGAGAGGTGGAAGCGTGGCGGACTATGATGGGCAGAAATTAACGTGTCCCAATGACGAAACGGACCGAGATTATTGAGTAATCTTGCTAGAGAATGCAGTGCACGGAGCAAGGCCAGGCATAGGTAATTGGCTCCGTGTGTATTTCTTCTTGTAATTATAACAAGTATAATTCTAACAAGTAATAGTAGCAATTAATAGTAACAATTAATCGTTAACAATTAGCAATTCAGTGAGTGGCCGACCTGACATTGCACGCCCCTCACACTAACATTTAATCAGCAATAGCGGACAAATGTTGACACTGCTCTGAACCGGAGTTGTGGATGCGGTGAGGGCACGAGAGTGGGTGGTCACGTGACGCGTTGGTGCCACTTGGGAGAGGTGGGGTATTGACACCTATTGATGTGTGCGGTGGCGGTGGTGTGGGTGTGGTGAGTGCGGGAGGGTGGGTGGGTGTTCGCTAGTATTGGGGTGCCGCGGTGGCGAGATGTTTACTACCTCACCTGGTATGCAGGAGGCCGTGCAGGGGCGGAGCCAGGGGGGGTGACAGGGGTGACATTCTGCGTATAAGTGTACGACATTCGGTCTGGCGGGCTCCGTGCAACTTCATTGTCAGAGTGATGTCGCCAACCGATGGCGTCTAGTTCAACAGCCTGACTCTCTAATCATTCTTGAAATTAAAATTTGTTGAATGTCACCCCGGCTTGAAATTCTGGCTCCGCCCCTGAGGCCGTGGGTTCGATCCCGACCCTGACGCCTGCTGTATATTTGGAGTTTGCGTGTCTCGCTCCCCGTGGTCGCGTGGATTTTTCTCCGGGTCCTCCGGTTTTTCCCTGCCACATTCAGAATCAACGTCGCCACGCGTTTTAGAGTATTTGGGTTCTGCTAGAAATTCTCGCGTGATGGGTGACAAGCCACTCAGTTGAGCGACCATTATGTGTGATAGCTAGGTTGCTCTCTGAAAAAGAGCTATACAGCTCAGTGGGGCCCCTCACCTGGTTAAAATAAAAAGCTTGGTTGAGTTTTTAGGTGTGCGTGATGGCGTGGCCGTGTTCCGTGCGGGTATTTTGCCGTGCAGCGGCGGCGGCAGTGTGTGTGTGTGCGTGTGGCAGTGCCGTAAGAGTGTGTGGTGCTGTTGGTGCGGCAGGAAGGCCATCCCGGCGGAGGAGGTGGACAGGGCGAGGCAGATCTGGAAGTGGCTGGTGGAGGGAGAGAGGGATGGGCTCGGGCACGTGCACAGGTGTGTGAATGTTAGAAGGGGTGGGGCGTGCGGGGAGTGTTAACGAGGGGGGGGGGGGGGGTGTCGTTCACAGTTACGTCTCTGAGTGTGCACGAGCGAGTCGGGCGATTTCGGTTGACGATGAGTGAATAAGCCGTCCGTGAATTAAGTAACGACGCGGGTAAGCGTTATTAAAAGTGCGGTGCCTGCGTAAGCGGTTGAGTTGGTGATGCTAATAACTCTGTGAGCATCGCCGTGGTGTCGGTAACTGCGAGCGTAGTTGGCGAATCGACGATAGTGACAATATAACCGGTCTTCAGCATTTGCGTCGCGAGCAAGAGGGTTGAACCCGGTTGTCTGTGCCCCCCCCCCCCCCCCCCGCCAGCGAGCTGGTGGTGGAACGGCCCTGGGGCCCCCCTCCCAGGCGCCGGGTGGTGCAGCCCAACCACCCGTTCCTGCAGGACCCGTCCATGCCACCCCCGCCCCCCCCCAACACCACCGTGCAGCTGGAGGAGGCCAAGCGGCGTCTGGAGGAGGAGCAGCTGGTGCCCTTGAGCCGGAGCGCCCAGCCCGGCAAGCACAAGTGAGCGCCCGGCGACTTTTCCCGACGGCGTGAGGCGTTGTTGCTCGGCAAACGGTCGACTTTCACGCAGCAGTCGTCGCCGTTTGCCGAGCAGCCAGGGTGAGCGCGACGGCCTCAAAATGCCGAGTGGCCAGCAGCGAGCAGCACTGTCGAATTCGTAATAATCATAATTAAAAAAAAAATCCAAGTCAAAGGTGATTTCCTGCTCAAAATGAGCATTGGCGTGGTGCTTAACCTCCTGGATCCAGTGGTGGAAATTCTACTTTCCTATGGCGGCGGGGGGCGACTCCATAAGATAACCTGACCCTGGAGCGACGATGGGCCTAGTCAAACTCTCCAACTTCTTCTTCCGCGTGGATTTATTATAGCAGCAGATTTTAAGATGTAACTTGAGATTCGTCCACTCATAATGAAGGTTTTTGGGGTTAGATCGCGTTAGTTATAAATGTGTCACAACCCTCAACCACCCGACACGGCCAATCGGTAAAAAATGAGTCACGTTGACAAAAGACAAAATAGTTGACTACTTTATCCCACCGGTGTGTTGAAGAGTGGATCCACAACATTTACAATTTGAGTAGTGCGACGTTTCGCTGGAAATCGCATCCAGCATCTTCGGGCGATTTGCCAGAATAGTGAAGCCATCGTGCAGGATCACGTCATCGTTGGTGAACCCTATCACGTTTCGAGATCATAGGCGGAGATGGGGGTGTATGCATTTACGTAATAGATCAGTAATGAGCCACTTAGCATGTGACTCATCTTTCAGGAATTGCAATGTGTGTTGTGTGTTACTTAATAATACGCTACCAGGCTGCGCCGAGTCGAGTGGTGGAGGGTTGCCACACATTTCTAAAAGAACGCGATCTAACCCAAAATCCTTTATTCTGAATAATACTGGTCGCGAAAGGCCTACGTGTTCAACTGACTCGTCCACTCGATTGTTCGTTCAGAAGCAGAGTGGCAGTGAAGGCGGCGGCGGCATGTTTACGATGGTGGTCGACGGTTTGGGATTCTTGGCCGCACCACCACGCACGCCGCTGAATATTTGATGCGCCATTTGTGGCATCAACTAGGATTTGAACTCAAAATTATTCATCGAATCACGAGGGGGGTGGGGGGGGGATAAACGTTTACTTTGTCAATCGGCAGTTGCCGAGCACGGGCGAGAGCGGTGCAAAGCCCTGAGCGGCCAGCAACAATCGGCACCCTTGAAGGCGTTATAGATAAAGAGTCGCATGGAACAAGGTTGTCATCAGGACACTTGGCAAAAAAGAGAGTCGTGGGATGGAATTCCAGAGTTGAGCAGTGGGAAGGGAAGAGGCAGAAAGTTAAGTGTTTTAACCGGCAGTGTGGTGGGTGGGTGAGCGAGCGAGTGAGTGGGAGAGTGAGCGAGCGAGCGTGTTGCTGTGGCTTGCAGTGTGGGTGGTTGAACACAGGATGGATGAGACCGTACGGTCAGCCTGGTAGGCTCGGATCCTAGACATGGGGTCGCCTCGCGGAGTCGTGCCGAGTCAATGTGTCTGCCAAAGTGTCCCCGTGCTCAGTCGAGCATCTCCGTTAGAAACGCCACATTCCAATTTGCCTGGCTCACCATCCCTATGGGCAGATGAATATAGCGGGAGGTATTATTAGCGTGAGATGTAATGGTTGTGGTGTAATGGTTGGCTTACTGAACTTTGCAAGCCAGAAGTCACTGGTCCAATTTGATCTCCCGGCGTGGGGAGATCCCAACTTTATAATTGCGAGTCAACACTCTGGCCAACATCAGTGGCAAACGGCATCAGTGGCAAACGGCGTCTTAACCTCTTCTCTGAGCCTTGCCGTAGTGTGTACACCACCACTACCACCACCACCACCCCATCCGCCGTTCTGGCCTTCATCGGTGATCGCAAACAGCACTTGCCTCCATCAGTCTATGGCGGCTACACAGGGCATCTTTGTGTTTGTGTTGCCGTGCAGGTACGTCCAGGAGGTGATTGAGAGGGGCCGCAGTCTGGCCAGGGGCGTCGCCGCGCCCATCGCGAGCGCCGTTTCCACCGTCCCGGACGCACACGCTGCGGAGTACGGGTGAGCCGCACCGAACCGTGCCGATCCACACCTTAGACATCCACGTTGCCATGGTGGCGAGATGTTATCTTCCTCGCCTGGGTTTCAGCAGGTCGGGCGTTCGATCCCGACCCTGACCCCCTGCTGTATACTTGAAGTCTGCGTGTCTCTCTCCCCGTTGTCGCGTGGATGTTTTCTCCGGGCCCTCCGGTTTTTCCCTCCACATTTAGGAACATGCGTTTTAGAGTATTTATATTTTGACGTAAAGCTTTTTTGCGACTGCAAGAATTCATATTCTTTGGGTCTTTCGGTAAAGTCACGTAGATGGGTTCATAGAAAATAACAAAATGACAAAAAAACTACGACGTTTCGCTCGCAAAGCAAGCGCTTGCGTTGCTATCGAAGCTATGCACTTTTAAATCTAGATTGAAAAGTAATTTCTTTAGAACAGCTTTTTGTGTTTTGTTTGTTTTCTTTCCCCCACACCTCCGATTAACGCGGATGGCTACGTACGGTGCGAAAGAAGTTCAACACGCATAAATACAGCCGACAGCGGTTAAACAGAGACAACTGCCGACCGGTTTCATCCTCGTTAGGACTCGTCGATACAGCGCTTTCGCCAATCCAGAATTCTATCAGTTTGCTGGTGTCGGGGGTGTGGGGATGCATGGTCACGTGACTGGCGGGCTGCCGTGGCGGCCTTGCGCTGGGCTAAGGCGACGCACCTGGTGGTTGCGGTAGAGGCACGTTGACAGGTGTGCGTGCGTGCGTGCGTGAGCCCGGGAAAGCAATCCTAATTCCATTGCGTGGCGGACTTTGAAGTCGAATCCTCGCCTCGACATGGGGAGCTTTGTTGGCCTGCGCCGCTCGTTTCGGGAGGGGTTTGAGGTTTTTTTCAGGAGCCGACTGATGAAATGCACTTGACGCCTTTTTTTTGGTTTGTATTTCAAAGCTCGAAAAAAAAAACTCCGTCTCTCTCCGCGTGCGTGTGGGTTTGGCCACCAGATGAGGATTTGTGCATCTTTGTTTTATTTTGTAAGCTTCGTCCTTTTCTTTGTATTTCTCTCTCTCTCTCGCTTCGTTTGCGTGACACCCGACTTCTTTTTGGAATGACAATTCGTTTTGGATTTCGTGGAAAGTTCGCACCCCCCCCCCACCCCCCGTGCCTCCGTGACTCCACAATAACGTGCGCGCGGGCGCAGGCCTGCCGAAATTCTTTTGATGTCGGCTGCCGCACACTTTGCGGAAGCGCTGACGGAAATTTTGGAAATTGAATTAATAGAAAAGAGCTGCCCATGAAGTCACGGGGCAGTGCAAGCAGCCAACAACAAGCACGCAGGTGAAGAGACTTAATCGCACGGTACCAACGGGGAATTAAGGGTCGCCCGCGGTATGACTGGGGACGCCAATAATACTCATGAAGCCCCTGATCATTTTGTGGCAACATTTCAGAACATTGGATCATCAGGCCCGTCCCTCCGCGCTTGATTGAGTGAATTCGGCGGTCATGATTTGATTCAATGATCACAGTCTCGTTTTCACCGCCTGGATTGTGCTGTTTCTCGTGTTTTCTCACGGTGACATTTTTTGTCCCCCCCCACTTTTTAGAACAAACATAGTAAGCATATTATTCGCTTATATTCTGCATGAATCTCAAATGACCTCACGGAATGTACAATGTGCGTGTCACGAGCTTAAGAATAATGTTGAATCGACGAGTCGTTGGTTCGTCACACCTCTGGTACAAACATAAACATCCCCCGTATAACCTTAACAGACCGTTGGGGCAGGTACTTTTAGCCAGCACCTATTAAGGCCGGAAGGGCGGGTGGCCAGCACCTTTGTCTCCCTAGTGATGATGTTTGCACACTGTACCAGGTACTCATTTGAGACTGAGCTGACCAAGGGGAGTCCCAGGACCGGTTCAGACAATCGTCGCCGGTGTTGACCGTGAGCGGGAATCGAACTCGGGTCCATAGCGCAGCGTAGCGCTAACCGCTGCACACCTCTGGTACACTCACTGCCTCGCTCTCACACGCGTGCACCAGTGGCACTCCCGTCGTGCAGCTGACTCTGCCCACCGGCCAGGCTGCTTTTCCTTGCATGCGACCGGTGCGGGGCTGCCGCTCGCTATCTTGATTCGCACGCCGGTTCCGGTGAGCCGCCACCGCCGCCACCGCCGCCACCGCCGCCACCGGCTGTAATTGCTGTTAAATTGAGCTCTCGCGTTTGAAGTGCGGTCGCTCGGCTTTGAAGTGAGTGAGGAGCTGAGGGGCTAAGCCCGTGGCCCCCCGTGCATGCGATTGTGGGACATCGCCCCCCCCCTCCCCTTCCCATCCTCCCTTTCCCTCCCATCCCCACCCCCGCCTCCACTCCCGTCCCCCCAAACCCCAGTGCCCCCTGAGCCACGGCCGCGTGGGTTTTTTGGTATTTTTAATCTGAAGAGGAAGTCCTCCGTTTTTATCCCAAGGCTCGCTGTCCTCCCTTGGCTAGCGTGGTGATTCGCAAACATGAAAGCGCTGCCTTCGTGTTGCGTTTGAAGCGGCAGCTTGTTTAATTCTGCGTGCGATGGGGTTTTTATATATATAAATACTTTTTTTTAAAAATCGCATTATTTTTTATTAATCTAGCGCCGCCACTGCTTCTGTCATGGTCCACGGCTTTAGAGCGAAAGTTGAGCGCGCCCGTTCGTTGGTGCAGGCCGCCGCTGCCTCTCCGCCCTCCCGGAGCTCGCTTGTCATCGCCGCTTTTGAGCAACAGATCTCTCGCTTGCGTGAAGTGCGCTCGCGACACCGGGTCCTGAGCACCCCCCCCCCCTCCCCGGTAGGCTTGGGCCGTGTGCGGGCGCACGAGTTGGCGCCGCCACACCCTGCCGTCCCGAGTTCGGTTTTCCGCTCGGCAGCCAACATCGGTGACGTATGTCTGAGCCGCTCCTGGGCCTCTCCCCCGCTCGGTTCGACCCGGCCTTAGATGATGTGACCGTGTAAACATTATCACCGGGGAGATGATGGCGGTCGGCCACGGTGCAGGCAACTATCCCGCCTTCGTGTGCATTACTGGCCCTAAGTGGTGCTCACAAACATCGCTTGCCCCAACAGTTATTTGAAAATTTGAAAGGTTATACGGGGTATCCTGGTCATTGTGTCCGCGCATACTAATTGTATTAAAATAGGAGTGAAACGATTTTGTCGGTTCGTAATCGGTTTAATATGTCGATTTTTTTTTTTTTTACATCCTGGATCTTGTCCTGATGATGTTTAAAGTAGTATCAAAGGAAACGTCAACATCTGGTGACTGCCGACCAGGCTACAACAAATGCTAGCACAACGACATGGTTCATCGCGTGGGAATTTATAGCAGCCGAATAACTCCATAGACTGGCGACGTTGATTCTAAGTGTGGAGGGAAAAACCGGAGGACCCGGAGAAAAATCCACGTGACCACGGCGAGAGCGAGAGAGAGAGAGAGAGACGCGCAAACCTCCACACATACAGGTGAAGAGGAGTTGATGAATGATTAAAGCACTTTATTGCACCAACGCACAGCAACACTCGTTCCAAGACCAACCCCGAACACACAGTCCCACGGCCCCTTTTAACACCCTCAATATCCGCTCCCAATACGCATCCGCGTCGAGCACGCCTGGTCCGGGTGATGTCACTGCCCTTTAACCCCTGACCCCCGTCCAGCGCAATCCCGCGCGTGTGATTGGTGCGTGTTGTCGTGAGAGCGGCGATGTCGTGTCTGCATGGCGCGTGTGCGTGAGGGTTTGCTCGCAGATCCCTTACACAGGCGTCGGGGTCAGGATCGAACCCACGACCTCCTGTATACTGGCTCAATTACTTGTCAGTGAGCTCGACCGGGTGACCCAAAAAAGGGCCAGCACTCTTTCAGAATAAATGTGTGGCGTGGCCATAATGTTAGAGTTTGCGGTGCGAGGAAAGGAGCGGAAAGAGAAATGTTACGAACTGCAGTGTGGTGACGTTTGAACTTGGGTGCGGATGAGATAAAACAGTTCTGTAGAAAAAGTTTAGAGTATTTGGCTGCCATCAATGTTCACATGATAAGCCACTTCTTTGGCCTATCATTTGTGATAGGTCGTTTCTGAAATAGAGATACGCAGCTCAGTCGGCCTTACCTGGTAAAATTAAAAAAATATCATCATCATCATTATTATTATTAAAAAAATTGTTTTTAGTTTTTTACTTGACTTGGTCTATCAGGGTCCAAGGTCCTTCCCCCGAACCTCCGATTAGCACGGCCGGCTACATGCAGTGCGAAATAAGTTCAACGTACACACACATAAGACCCCCGTTGAGTTCAGGAAACGGGGCTGAATATCCTGCTGCCCCCCTCCTCCCCCTGCCCCCCCCGCTTCCAATCGTGACAGTCGGAGAACGGGACGGCGCCTGGGAGCTCGTGGCCCCGGCGGGGAGGAGGAGGAGGAGGAGGAGGGGGAGGGTGGGCCAGCGGGGGGCGGCGTGGTGGTGGCGTACTACTTCTGCGGGGAGCCCATCCCGTACCGTTCCAGGGTGAGGGGGGATTCCCTCACCCTCGCCCACTTCAAGGAGCTGCTCACCAAGAAGGGCAACTACAGGTGATTGTGCGAGCACGCAGAGACGTGTGCGCGTGTGCGTATGTGCGTGTGTGTGTGTGCACAGTAGGGGGCACAGGTGGTGCATCAGCCAGTCATCTCAGTGAGTCGACCCGTGGCACCTGGGTCTGCCCCGTGACCTCCTGCCAGCGGGCGTTCGACACTTCACGTGGCCTCAGGGTGCACATAGCCTGGCACAAGCGTCGTGGTGACGTCACCGCCACTTAGTGGCGAATGGCGGTTGTTGTTGTTGTTGTGTGTGTGTGCGCACACGCCCTACCTCCTTCCTATCGCTCGGGCACACACACTTACGTCACCTTCCCTGTGTTGCAAAGACAAAAGATCTCCCCCTCCCCCGTGTAGCCTGTAACGGACTGTAGGGGCAATTGCGGTTAGCGAGTAGCCACCTATGAAGGCGGGGGTGGGTGACTAGCACCACGCCAGACCGCCTTTGTCTCCCCAGTGGCGATGTTTTCACATCGGTACTCATTTGAGGCTGAATCGACCTAGGGGAGGCCCAGGACCGGTTCAGATAATCGTCGGTGGTGTTGGCCGTGAGCGGGAATCGTTCTTGGGTCGCCGGGTTCATAGCGCCGGGTTCATAGCGCAGTGCACTAACCTCTACACCACCGCTCGCACGTTACATCGCACAGACAAAGATACTCAAGTCGCCCTTCCCTGTTACAAAGACAGAGATCCCCCATATAGCCTTAACAGGCTGTTGGGGAAAGTGCTGTCAGCGAGCGCCTGTAAAGGCCCGGCACGGCACACAAAGGGGGTGGTTGGCCAGGACCTCGCCCGGCAGCCTTTCTCTCCAGAGTGACTTAGGGGAGGCCCGGGCCCGGTACGGATATTCACCACCGATGTTGGCCACGAGCGGAAATCAAGACACAGTCACGCTCGCGCGATTGTGTCTTGCGTCACGCGCACACACGCGCACACAAGGGCACCGCGGTGGCTAGGAGATGTTAACTACCTCGCCTGATATGTAGGAGGTCATGAGTTTGATCCCGACCCCAACAACGTCTGCTGTATATTTGGAGTTTGCGGTGTCTCTCTCCACGTGGTCACGTAGATGTTTTTCCGTCCACATTTAGAATCCACATCACGCGTTTAGAGTATTTGTCTGTTAAAACATTTCCACGTGATATCAGGCGCTTTGTCGAGCTAGCATTTGTGATGGCCAGGTCGCTTCTGAACAAGAGCTACGGAGCTCAGTGGGGGCCTTACCTGGTAAAATAAAAAGTAGTTTAGTTTTTGCACGGCTGTGGTTGCTGAGCGAGTGGTGACATCTGGAGGTTTGTGTTCAGCTGCGCACGTTCAGCACGTTCACATTCCACTTCTGGACCGATGGAGCTTCTGAATACAGTCGGATTTAAAGTGCTTTGTGGTCGTGGAGACCGATTAGATCAGCGGGTGGGTCATAAGGAAGGGAGAGGATAAAGGTGAGCAGATTAGCGCTATGCAATCAGGAGGTAGCGTGTGGTCAGTTTAAGGTTCTATTATGGGACCTTTTTGGCAGTATCAAAGTACGAAAAATAAATAATAGATTTTACCCTTTCTGTTTCCTAGTTGAAGGTTCTACGTACATCATACTAGTTAATCTGCCCCTCTCACTGCTCTGCTATTGCCCAAAATGTTCGCCTATTTTAAATGTGGTTGTTTGCACGGGATGCTTATCGTGAATATTCAACGGGGCACCGTGAGAGCGCTTATTGCTACGCGTGAGACACATTGTACGTCCGGCCAAGGCCACTGCCAACAAACCTGTTGAAGTTTTGGAACAAGATGGGCTACGAATTGCTTTTGCGGAAGCATTTTTAGAAGAGAAAATAAATTAAAACCCCCGCAACGTTGTGCTGCGTTGCAAGCGCGATCGACGCGCTTGCGTTTGACGAGCGTGTCGGTGTTTGAACCGCGGATGCCTGTTCCTGTACGTGCGCCACACTTCTTCGTGCATTGCAGTCAAATAGCTGGGGCTCAATTAATAGACTGGCCTGCCAGCTTGCGTCCCAACGTGCGGTGCAGCAGTTCCACTGAACATTAAAGAAAGATGTTGGAGACTCTGTGCGGCAAAGGATTCCACTTTCATTTTTTTTTATCTTGGCGTTTGCGAAACCTGTCGGCCTCGTGCGCGGCCAGATTTGAATCCAGCTCTTGAACGTCGGTCATCCGTTGCACTTTGTGCCGGGACAATTGGGACGCATGTATGTGTGGGCGTTGACCTTCTTTCGTAGCCAATTGTGCTAATCGGAGATGCGGGGGGGGGGGGAAGGACGACAAACTAAACACAAAAAGGAGTTCTATAGAAATGAGTTTTCAATTTAGATTATTAAAAAATGCACAGCTCCAGTGGCTTCCTAATATCGGAAGGAAGAACGTTCCAGACGGCCGCAGAAGCGCGCCTGAAAGCGCCGTGCGGTGCTGTGACCGTCTTTGTCCGGCCATTTGCCTAAAGCCGCCGCTCCTGCTGTGAGGATGAACGGAGCTCGCGTGACGATGGTTTATGCTCCTTGAAGAGATGAGCGAGGTGTATTGATTGGTTCGTTTGTGTCGAGCACGATGCGTGTCCTCCTCCTCCTCCTCACCACTACCCCCACCCCCTCCTCCCGTGCCTCGATGCCCGTGCCGCCGCAGGTTCTACTTCAAGAAGGCGAGTGAGGAGTTTGAGTGCGGGGTCGTGTTCGAGGAGGTGCGCGACGACAAGGCCCTGCTGCCCCTCTACCAGGGCAAGGTCGTGGGCAAGGTGGAGAAGGTGGAGGGAGGAAGTCCCCCCCTCAGGTCCTGAGGTCGCCCGCCCCGAGATCGCCCGCCCCGAGGTCGCGCGGCCTCCTGCAGGGGAGCCCTTCACCCGCGGGCGTGGAGCGTGGTGGGAGGGCCGAGCATGGGCGGCCCGAGGGCACCGGTCGTTGTGCCGGGGATGCGCGAGGGTCGAGCGGGCCTCGGCGTCCACCTCCGATGAGCCGCGGCTGGCCACGTGCGGTGCGAAAGGAGTCCGACGTATGGACGTGCGTACGCCGGAACGTTCGACTGGAGACGGAAGAGGAGGCTCGCGCGAGCGACGTCACGTCACGTCACGAACGCGCCATGCGCGCTGGGGAGAGGAGCTCTGCTTTGGTGAAGGATGCCGTGGCGTGACGTACAATGCCACTTGGTGTGTGTGGGGGGGGGCGGGGCGGGGCGTGGTGCTGGTCACCCACCCCCTCGTGTGCCGCGCTGGCTTTCATAGGTGCTGCTACTCGCTCAAAGCACTTGCCCCGACGGTCTGTTGAGGCTATACGGGGGGGATCTTTGTCTTTGTGTGGGGGGCACGGGTGTGGATAGGGTCACAGAGAACTATGGGTAGAAGATGCACGCAGCTTTGGGATTGTGGTGTGATGCGGTGTGGTGCTGTATACAAGATAACGGCGATGTGGCACGGTGTGATGCGGTGTGGTGGTGTAAGATACACTGGGGGTATGACGGGTGTTTATATTGTTTTGAGAACAGGGATACGGTAGAGCAAATGGGCCAGACTTAAATTTGTTAACATTTGGTTTAAAATACCTTGGATTTTTCTCGCTTGTCAACATTTACATCGGCGCCACGGTGGCAACACGTTATTTACTTTGCCCGGTATACAAGAGGTCGTGGGTTTGATCCCGACCCTGATGGCTGCTGCATATGTTGGAGTCTGCATGTCTCTCTCTCCCCGTGGTCACAGGTGTGAGCCACCAGCCTCCTGTGACCAGGCTGAGACCCATCGACTCGTCGCACGGACGTTAACCCCCCCCCCCACCCTTGGCTAACAAACTAAGTGGAGGCATAGCAGTGCATTTGACTTACCACTCGCAAAGCCGTTTAGCCGCTCCTCGCACCTCACATTAATGCACACACTCCCTGGCAACGTGCGTAAGGGTCACATGTAGATATTGCACGTGGGTCATGTAAGTATTTGCTATCTTTTTTTAATTTATTATGGTATGCATTTGTAATATGTAAATATATTTTAAAGAGAGAACCCCCACCTCCTTTGATTAGTGACGGTCCCTGGGGCTAATCTGCGTGCGTGCGGGCGGGCGGGCGTGGGGGGAGGGGTAACGATGACGACAGAAATGGGGGGGGGCGCGCGCGGGTGTCGGTCATGTGACTACAACCGCGAGGGCGCGACGGGCACGGGTTTACTTTGTCTCAACACGGTGAGAGAGTCGACGCCGAGATCGAGTCCTCGCGGTCACTCGAGCTCGCGGGATAAGTTCGGTGGGGGGGGGGGCGTCCAAACGAAAAAATTAATGAGAGCAGCCATCCTTTTCGAATGCGGTAAAGAAACTCGATGATTATTCAAGAGCCGCAGTCGGTGCACGCGGCGAAGGCGAGACGGCGGTTCCTTAATAAATCGCTTTCACTGAGCAGTCCCTTGAAGAGCCGCAGGCTCGCCAACCCCTGGGCGCCAAGGTGGCTATGAGATGTTAACTACCTCGCCTGGTGTGCAGGAGGTCATGGGTTCGATCTCGACCCTGACGCCTGCTGCTGTATGTTTGGAGTTTGCGTGTCGCTCTCTCTCTCTCCCACGTGGTCACACGTGGATTTTTCTCCGGGTCCTCCGGTTTTTCCCCTCCTCATTTGGTATTAACGTGAGTTTGGAGTATTTGGCCGCTATAAATTTCCACATGATAAGCCATGTTCGTTGAACTATCATTTGTGATAGCCAGATCGCTTATGAAAAAAGAGCTATATAGCTCAGTGGGCCTTACCTTGGTAAAATGAAAAATAGTTCGAGCTAGTTGGGCCACCGGTCAACGACTTTGCCACTTTGCGCCCGCAAGGCCATGATGCACCAGCTCACGCTTTGGGCACTTCTGTAGTTGCTGCCACCGCCGCCGCTGCTGCGGTTTCCGTTGCGAAAAAAGAATTCGGTCGTCCAATCGGGACCAATGTTATCGCTTCTCCCTCTTAGTGGGCAGCCAGGCGGGCAAGTTTCGATCGGATTAGTACAGACAGGTTGCGTGGCCAGCCGAGGTTGTGGTTGCAGACCAATCCCTGTTCAGCAAACACTCTTTGCAACAAACTTTTTTCATTGGCTGGACAGAGCTATTTCCTTTGCCGTGCAGGTATTTATTTAAACAAGGCCGACTTTGCCGATGAGAACGTGGAGGTTAACCGATCCAGAGTTTGCTCTTGTAAACAAAATGCTGCCGGATAATATATGTTTTGGGAAGCCCGTGGAGTGATGAACTAAAAGCATTGTATTCTACGTGAATTCAATTAGGCCATACGGTGATACCCCGATGACGGACTTCGAAACGACGTCAATCGAAGCGACGTCCAGGGGTAGTGGTGGGTTGGTGGGTGGTGGGGGCGATGGCTCGGAGGCGACGGGATAACGAGGAAGAACATTCGACGATGCTGTCGGCGACGTGCGAGTGGTGTGTGGGTTGAGGCGACGCAAATCGGCTCGCGGGTGTTAACAACGCAGCGACGCGACGTATTTGCGAAACGACGTGAGATGCGCGAGACGTAAATCGGGCTGTTACTGTCTTGCCATATTGATTGTTTACCTGCGTGGAATAGGTGCGGCGGTGTGGAATGCGACGTTAAACTTCTTATTTCTGAATAAAGTCGATCGCTTTCCTTGCCGGTAACTTTTTGCGGCTCCGTGGGCCGCTGAGTCGCGAAACGTCCCGTAGAGTGAGGCACAGCCAGTGATGAAACCACCGTGCCTGTAAACAGGGTGGCCCCAAAAAGTCGAGACGCGGGGTTATTATTTGTTTAAACAAATCGCAACTCATCATTTTATTTATTTTATTTTGTTCAGTCTGGCTTCTGTTAATATTAATGCGTGCACGAATTATCTTTTGAAATAAATTTAGGACTCAAAAAATTTATTATAGGTGTAATCTTTTAACAGTCACCAATTGTGTTTCGTGTCAATCCAGTCAATTGTATTTTCCATGTTTAAATGCCATATGAAAATGAAGAGACACAGATATTAACTATAATAGATACATTTTACTTAAAGAATAAAATATTAAAACGTTTCAATGTCAGTGTTGAAATAAATATAACCCTACGCGTCCTAACTTTTAGGTCACCCTGTATATCCCTATAGATAGATCTCACAAGCACGGTTAATCTGCCACCTGGATAAGTAGGCGCCGTGGTGGTTATGAGATGTTTACTACCTCGCCTGGTATACAGGAGGTCGTGGGTTCGATCCCGACCCTGACATCTGCTGCATATGTGGAGTTTGCGTGTCTCTCTCGCCGTGGTCGCGTGGATTTTTCTCCGGGTCCTCCGCTTTTGCCCTCCACATTTAGAATCGACGTGCGTTCAAGAGTGTCTGGCTGCTCTAAATGTCCACGTGATAAGCCGCCAACTTCATTGAGCCATCATTTGTTGTCGGGGCGCTTCTGAACAAGAGCTCCACAGCTCAGTGGGGCCTTGCCTGGGTAAAATAAAAAAAAATGTTTATAGTTTATTTTTATAATTCAGACTGATGCTCTCCACATCAGCATGGGTTGCCATCGTTGCTTGTACTAAATTTGTTGCTGGTGACAGCTGCGCTCAGATTGCCCTCGTGCACCACGACTCCCCCCCCCACTCCCGTAGCTGCGACGGGGGACAGAAAGGGCTACATGGGGCGCGGTTGTCGCGCAAGGCGGCGGTACACACGCGGACGAGCGCAAAGAGAACGGGGGAAATGCGCAGCAACTGGCTCGTCACTGGGAGGCGGTCGCTGTGAAGAGGAGGCCGGGGAGACAACTGGATTCCAGACTCTCCGACTACTCGCTTACAGAGCCGCCTGCAGATATGCCGACCGACTCGCTGTTGAGCCTCGTGCGTCGGCGAGTCCTGAAGGGTCCTGCTGCACGCCAACCATCCTGCAACTCGTCAGTCCAGCGTGACCATCAAGACGGCAGGTTTCTAATTTGAAGGCAACGCATTCTGCCGGTTTGATCAACCCGGCAACCACACTTCCGATATTAGGAAGCCATTGGAGCTATGCACTTTTAAATCATCTAAATTGAAAACTAATTTCTTTATAACTGCTTTTTTTTGTTTAGTGTTGTTGTCCTCCCCCCCACACCTCCGATTAGCGCGGTTGGCTACGTACGGTGCGAAAGAAGTTGCCGATGGCCGGGTTGGCCGTCTGCGCTGGTTGCACCTGGCTTTGTTTGCGCCGAGCTGCGTCCGCTCTTGTGCCCGAAGACCGGGGGGCTTGAGGGCCGTGCTGCCGTGCTCCCGTGCTCCGCGCGACCCTCCTGGCTCTGACAGTCTCCCTCGAAGACACTGGCGCGGCCGTTAACCCACAACGGGACATCAACAAACAGGCCGACTGATGCGCACACCTCCGAAATTAGGCACGGTTGGCTACGTACGGTGCAAAAGAAGTTCAACGGACAATATGGACGCAGACACGCGGGCTGTTTTTTTTTGGGGGGTACGAAAAGCGTTTCCAGTTATTTCGCGACTTATTCCGGGCCGGGGGGCGGGGGGGGGGGAGTTGGGGGGCCTTGCCGTGCCGAGTTGGCCGAGCTGGTGTGGCCCCGCGCCCATAGCGGCGAGCGGAGAGCGCCGCGATCAAAGTTTTTCCCGCTCGCCGCCGATGGTTCTCGACGGTGGTTTTTGTTGCAGGGTGCGTGGTGTGGGAGTTGTTGTTTTTGTTCCTCCCCCCCCCCCCCCATCGCTGGGATGCGCGCGAGTCGGACATTGTACGTGGATCGCCGCTTCGGAAGAGTGCTAACTTAATGATTAAAAACAAGTGCGGAATCTTAACCACCCTCTCGGCGTGCCGTTTCCGTCTTACATTTTCTTCTGCCATCGTCGCTCCGATTTATTGCTGCTGTGAGACGGGGTGGGTGGGGGGGGGCGTCTGCCGGATCGGTGGCGTCCGCTAACGGTTCGCCGTTAAGTGCCCCTCAGATCGACGATACATCCATCCCCCATTTGCTGTTGGTACAACTTAAAATAAGAATTGTGGTGGCCGATATATATATTGCGCTCCTTAAGAGCCACCAATAACCGTTGCGTAAAGTAGCCTTGCGTCACAATCATCGTCGCTTCTTGAATTTGAAACAAAAAAAACAAAGAAAATCTTGAAAGTATGAAAGCATCTACTCGACCATGGGAGTTCTAATTTAATGATATCTGGACATCCCAACCAAGCTTGTAATCATTCACTCCCCACCGCAATTCAATTCACGAACTTTTTTTTGATGATTTGTATGACTGCACCTTGTTTGTACCGTCGCACGAGTCTTCGTATGCTACGTCCGCCTCTGGTTTAGTTCCAACTTGCAGCTCCGGAGAAGCATCCGGCTCTTTGTCAGGGGCTGCTTCGTGACGGCGATTTGTTAAGGAACCGTGTTTACTCTTTGATTTGAATACACGTTAAATTTAGATTTAAAGCTTTCGTGACTGCAGGGATTCATATTCTTGGTTCTTTCGGTAAAGTCACCACGTAGAAGGGAAACAATCAAATAATAGAAATATAAAACAATAAAAATATAAAACAATAAAAACCACAGCAAGAACATTTTCTTGCTGTGGTTTTCACACCTGATGATGATTGCTTGTGTTGCAGTCGAAACGTCGTGGGAATTTTATAGTTTTATATTTTTATTATTGTATTGTTTCTCTTCTACGTGACTTTACCGAAAGAACCAAAAAATTTAATGCACGTGTTTACCACGTGGTAAACACGCGTTTGCCACGTGCCTTCTTGCCTCCTTGTGTCTTAAGCCATCCTGGGATCCGAGGCTTGGCCGCACCGCGGGCAATCCTTCGCCGCTGACTTGAGTCTTCTGCTGCTGTCCTCGCCGTTCTCGTCCGTGCCTCGACGTTATCCATCCATTGCCATCCTTGGGTCTCTTCCTGGCGCACGCGAACCTCGTGTTCGTTCCAGCGTGAGCCTTCGTCCAGTCGGGGAGGAGCAGAGCGTTACAACAACAAACAATACAAACACACCATAGGAGTTCAAAAGTGTATTGGAAAGGGCAACAAATCACTTTAAAAAAAATATATACAAATAAAACTAAACTTTTATTTTAGGTAAAGCCCACTGAGCTCTCAACTTATATTTTTCAGAAGCGACACAAACGATAGCCCAACGAAGCGGCTTATCGTCGTCGTGCGGATATTTAGAGCCGCAGACAAATACTGTGGCGTTGAAGCTAAATGTGGAGGGGCAGATTAACTACCGTCATGTGCATAGAACCTTAAACTGGGAAACAGAAAGGGTAAAATCTATTATTTATTTTTTCGTACTTTGATACTGGCAAAAAGGTCCCATAATAGAACCTTAAACTGACCACACGCTACCTCCTTATTGCATAGCGCTAATCTGCTCACCTTTATCCTCTCCCTTCCTTATGACCCACCCGCTGATCTAATCGGTCTCCACGACCACAAAGCACTTGAAATCCGACTGCATTCAGAAGCTCCATCGGTCCAGAAGTGGAATGTGAACGTGCCGAACGTGCGCGGCTGAACACAAACCTCCAGATGTCACCACTCGCTAAGCAACCACAGCCGTGCAAAAACTAAACTATACTATTTTTATTTTCCCAGGTAAGGCCCCACTGAGCTATGTATCTCTTTTCAGAAGCGACCTGGCCATCACAAATGCTAGCTCGACAAAGGCGCCTGATATCATGTGGAAATGTATAACACCTAAATACTCTAAACGCGTGACGTTGATTCTAAATGTGGAGGGGGGAGAAAGAGACACGCAAACTCCAAATATACAGCAGCAGGCGCCAGGGTTGGAATCGAACCCATGCCCTCCTGCATACCGGGCGAGGTCCTTAACTCATCAACGTGTCGCCCATGAATTTTATCGCTCCATTCTTGACCACGTGTGAATGAGTGAGTGAATTAATGGGCGGGTCATATGCATGAATAATGCTACCCATCAGTTTGTGAACACGCGTGGAAGAGTGAATGATTTTATTGATCAATTCGTGAACACGTGTGTGCGAGTGAGTGAATGAAATGATTTAATATGACATGAATGACTAATATTATTGATCAATTCGTGAACACGCGTGAAAGAGTGAATGACTAATCTTATTGATCAATTCGTGAACATGTAAATGAGTGAATTAATGGATGGGACGTATAAATGAATAATGGTATTGATTAATTTGTGACCACGTGTGTGAGTGAATGAGTGAGGCATTAATTAATATTATTGATCGATTTGTGATCACGCGTGTATGAATGAATGGGTGGTGCGCATACATGCATGACCAATGTTACTCATCAATTCTTGACCACGTGTGAATGAGTGGATGGGACATATGCATGAAAAACGTTCCTCGTCAATTTGTGAACAACGCGTGAAAGTGAGTGGATGAATTAAGAAATATAGGTTTTATATTTTCTGTCTGCATTAACGTGCAAATAAACACGTGGCGCTGATCATATTTGATGCATTGTCTTTGAAACTGATTGGCCTACACCAGAGACGGCAGCCTTATTCATGGCCTCGTCTCACCACCGGTGTCAGACCAGAGAACAACGCCAAAAGGCGAACAGTACAAAGACAATGCCACGTATCGGAGAGCATTTATAGCTGGAGTGAGCAGCGATCATGGGGCTAGCTTTTTGCCAATCGCAAAGTATGGAAATGGGCATAAAAAAATAAGAATGAAAAATAAGAATGGGGAAAAAATAAGAATGGACGAATAAGAACGAGAAAAAATAAGAATGAAGAAGAAAAAAATAATAATGAATAAAAATAAGAATGAAAAATAACAATGAAAACATACATTTTGATTTAAAGCTTTCGTGACTGCAGGGATTAATATTCTTGGTTCTTTCGGTAAAGTCACCACGTAGAAGGCAAACAATAAAATAATAAAACCAAGAATAAAAATGAAAAAATAATAAAAATGTTTATTCTTAGCTCTTTCGGTAAAGTCACGTTGACCTTCAACGTGACTTTACCGAAATAGCTAAGAATATGAATTACTGCAGTCACGAAATCTTTAAATCAAAATTTAATGAATTTTTTCATGGAAGACCACGCCTTCAGATAGACGTCATCACTCACCCGGAAGTGGCGTGACGTCACCGCGAGGCCGTTTTGTCTCTGCGAATGCTCAAGGAATCGCCGCCGCCACCACAACAACAAACAACAACAACAATAAACAACAACAATAAACAACAGCAGGCATGGGCAACACCGACACCAAATTGAATTTCCGCAAAGCCGTGATACAGCTGACGACCAAGACGCAGGTGCGTTGTGTTGAATGTACGTGGTCGGTCTTGCGTGCGTGCGTGCGTGCACCTAGCCTGGCACAAGCGACGTGTGTTTTGGATGGTGGTGGTTGGTGGTGGTGGTTGTTGGTGGTGTGTGGGGCTCTGCGTGTTGTGTGCGCCTTTGATTGGCGCTCGCGAACAGCAGCACTTGTCCCCTCGGCAGTGTGTGTGTAGTATGTACTGTACCTACGTGTCTGTGTGTGTGTCTGTCTGTGTGTAGTATGTACTGTAACTACGTGTCTGTGTGTGTGTCTGTGTGTAGTATGTACTGTAACTACGTGTTTGTGTGTAGTATGTACTGTAACTACGTGTACGTGTGTGTGTAGTATGTACTGTACCTACGTGTACGTGTGTCTGTGTGTAGTATGTACTGTAACTACGTGTACGTGTGTGTGTCTGTGTGTCTGTGTTGGGGAGCGGTGGCGCAGTGGTTAGCGCGCTGCTCTACGAACCTGGCGACCCGAGTTGGATTCCCGCTCACGGAAAACACCGGTGACGATTATCTGAACCGTTTATGGGCCTCCCCTAGGTCGACTCAGCCTCAAATGAGTACCTGGTGTGGTGTGTAAACATCACCACTAGGGAGACAAAGGCGGTCGGGCGTGGTGCTGGCCACCCACCCCCTCGTGAGCCGTTCCGGCCTTCATAGGTGGTGCTCGCTAACAGCACTTGCCCCTACAGTCTTTGTAGTATGTACTGTACCTACGTGTACGGCTGTGTCTGTGTGTGTCAGTGTGTCTGTGTGTGTGGGGAGCGGTAGTGTAGTGACGCTGTTACCGGGCAGTGCCAGGCTAGGTGCACAGTGAGGCTGCAGGGCACGAAGTGTAAACGTCAACACTGGGGAGACAAAGGCGGTCGGGCGTGTTACTGACTGTGTGTGACGTGTGTATGTTGAACTTCTTTCGCACCTTACGTATGCCAACCGTGGAGGTGGCGTGCCATCACCTTAATAGGTGCTCGCTAACAGTCTGTTAAGGGCTTATGAGAGCGGGGGGGGGGGGGGTCTTTGTCTTTGTAAATTGCAAGGGATGAGGAATGGGGGGGGGGGGGTATTTTTAAAGGGGAGGCCTTCAGCCAGCAGTGGATTGATCATGGCTGGTGGTGGTGGTGAACGCGTTGGTGGTTCAGAGCCTCCGTGCTCGCACTCGATGTGGCAATCGGCCACGTGGAAGCGTGGGGCCCGAGGGAGTGGCTCTGACGTCGGCACTTGACAACACGTGCACGTGTGTGTGTTGTACGTGTGTGTGTGTACGTGTGTGTGTGTACGTGTGTGCGTTGTACGTGTGTGTGTACGTGTGTGTGCGTGTGTGCGCGTGTGTGTACATGTGTGTGCACATGTGTACGTGTGTGTGTGTGTGCGTGTGTGTACGTGTGTGTGTGTGCGTGTGTGTACGTGTGTGTGTGTATGCGTGTGTGTGTACACGTGTGGGGAGCGGTAGTGTAGCGGTTAGCGCTACGCTGCGCTACGAACCCGGCGCCCCGGGTTCGATTCCCGCTCACGGCCAACACCGGTGGCGATTATCTGAACCTCCCCTAGGTCGACTTAGCCACAAATGAGTACCTGGTACGGTGTGTAAACATCACTGGGCGAGACAAAGGCCTGCAGGGGGAATGGTGGTGGCCACCCACCCCGTCGTGTGCCGTGACAGCAGCACGGCCTTTAAACGTGCTGCTCGCTAACAGCACTTGCCCCAACAGTCTGTTGGAGGCTATACGGGCCAGCTTTATCAGCACGTGCTGATGATGCAGTGCTCGGTGATTGTTTGCTGCCTGTAATTTCCAGTTGCTGCAACTGATTCGTTTTGGGAAGCTATCATCTTCAAAGTGCCACGTTGTGGTTGTCGCTAACTTACGTACGGTGCGAAAGAAGTTCAACGTACACACATACAAAGATCCCCCGTCTAGCCTGTAACAGATTGTTGGGGCAAGTGCTGTTAGCGAGCAGAACCTATGAAGGCCGGCATGGCACTCAATGGGTTGGGTTGTCAGAGATGTTAACTACCTCGCCTGGTATACAGGAGGTCGTGGGTTCCATCCCGACCCTGACGCCTGCTGTATGCATTTGGAGTTTGCGTGTCTCTCTCTCTCGTTATCATCACGGTGGCTATGAGATGTTAACTACCTCGCTTGGTTTACAGGAGGTCGTGGGTTTGGTCCCGACCCCTGTATATATTTGGAGTTTGCGTGTCTCTCTCTCTCTCGTTATCATCACGGTGGCTATGAGATGTTAACTACCTCGCTTGGTTTACAGGAGGTCGTGGGTTTGGTCCCGCCCCTGACGCCTGTATATATTTGGAGTTAGCGTGTCTCTCTCTCGTTATCATCACGGTGGCTATGAGATGTTAACTACCTCGCTTGGTTTACATGAGGTCGTGGGTTTGGTCCCGACCCTGACGCCTGTATATATTTGGAGTTTGCGTGTCTCTCTCTCGTTATCATCACGGTGGCTATGAGATGTTAACTACCTCGCTTGGTTTACAGGAGGTCGTGGGTTTGGTCCCGACCCTGACGCCTGTATATATTTGGAGTTTGCGTGTCTCTCTCTCGTTATCATCACGGTGGCTATGAGATGTTAACTACCTCGCTTGGTTTACAGGAGGTCGTGGGTTTGGTCCCGACCCTGACACCTGTATATATTTGGAGTTTGCGTGTGTCTCTCTCTTCTCTCCGTGGTCGCGTGGATTTTTCTCCAGGCCCTCCGGTTTTTCCCTCCTGCTGCTATAAATTTCCACGTATTGAGCCACTTCGTTGAGCTATCATTTGTGGCCTGGTCACAAGAAAGCTATGTAGATCAGTGGGTCTGACCTGGTGAAATAAGAACCTGGTTTAACCTCGTTATTGAGGTGTATGTGGGTCTCTGTGTGAGGCTATGGGTCTCTGTGGCTCTCTCTGTGAGTCGTTCTGTCTCTGTGTGAGTCGTCGTGTCTCTGTGTGAGTCTATGACTCAGTCTATGGGTCTCTGTGCGAGTCTGCGGCTCTCCGTGTGAGTCTGTGGGTAACTGTGAGCTTTTGCCTCTCTATGTGAGTCCTATTGGTCTCTGATTAGTTTTGGGAAGCTATCATCTTCAAAGTGCCACGTTGTGGTTGTGGCTAACTTACGTACGGTGCGAAAGAAGTTCAACGTACACACATACAAAGATCCCCCGTCTAGCCTGTAACAGACTGTTGGGGCAAGTGCTGTTGGCGAACAGAGTGTTAGTGCCCGGGAAAGTGTTAGTGCCGGGGAGAGTGTTAGTGGTGGGGAGAGTGTTAGTCTCTGGCTCTCTGTGTGAGTCACTGGTGACCGGGCTGAGACCATCAATTCGCTGCACCTGAGACCCCAGTGCACTCACTGTAGTTGAGCAGCTGAGACCCGGAGCGGAACCCAGGATCCCAGCAGTGCCGCTTCCGCGTCTCTGACCCATGAGCCACCTGGCCTCCTCCTAATATCTTCAAATCCTTTATAAGATCATCATCATGAGTGAAACGCGACCGAGCCCCTGGCAAGTGTTCACATTAAAGCTGCTGCCCTGCCCGGACGTCGATGGAACCCTCCCGCTCTCCTGTCCGGCGGAGCCACGTCGTCACCAACGCCGCTGACGCTGATGGCTGGGGGAACTGGGCTGCGAGGAGTGGAGGGGGGGTAGGGGGGGGAGTCGGAGCGTTCCCTGTTAAAACTCCCCGCTAGAGGTACCCTCGCCGCCACTTTTGCATGCCCGCCCCCCTTCGCCAAGCCGGCACAGTTCCGGAGGGGTCCGGGTTGTTTTTCCACCTCGCGCTAAAGACGAGCGGAGGCGCGAGCTGGACCCACCAGCACCTCCGATCAGCGTGGTTGTTGCTACGTACGGCGCCGGAAGAAGTTCAACGTAGAGTCGTGTTCAGGGGCGGAGCCGGGGGGGGGGGGTGACAGGGGTGACATTCTGAGTGTAAGTGTACGACACTCGGTCTGGTGGACTCCGTGCCAACTGCATTGTCAGAGCGTGTCGCCAACCGATGGCGTCTAGTTCAACAGCCTGACTCTCTAGTCATTCTTGAAATTAAAATTTGTTGAATGTCACCCCGGCCTGAAATCCTGGCTCCGCCCCTGGTCGTGTTCTCCTGTAATGCCGCGGTAGTAGTTGCGTTCCTGAAGAACACCGCGTTATGGAAAAATCCCGTTGTAATGGATATTATATAACGTCGGAGTAAAGCACGGTCCGCGATAACGCGTGAGACGCGTACGCAGGCCGAACAAAGACTTGAGGCGCGTGGGTAGCATCTAGAAGCATCCAGCAGCATCCCAATGCCTTGCGTGATGGTGCTTAGCCGAGGCAGTTGTTACACGACCGCTTATTCCTGCTCGCGCCGCGACGTCGTTCCGTTCACTCGATCGCGATTTATCAAATTCGCATCCGCGTCATAACAAAAATGTGCTTTCCAGTACATTCATCGCGTTCAATTCGCGTTACGAAAACAACACGCGGCGTTATAGAACAGCCCGTACGTACGTACGAGCGATGGACGTCGCAGGGGCAGGGAACGCGTCTCCGTGGTGAGATGTTAACTACCTCTCCTGTATGCAGGAGGTCGTGGGTTCGATCCGTACCCTGACGCCTGCTGCTGTATATTTGGCGTTTGCGTGTCTCTCTCTCTCTCTCTGTGGTGAGATGTTAACTACCTCGCCTCGTATGCAGGAGGTCGTGGGTTCGATCCGTACCCTGATGCCTGCTGCTGTATATTTGGCGTTTGCGTGTCTCTCTCTCTCTCCGTGGTGAGATGTTAACTACCTCGCCTCGTATGCAGGAGGTCGTGGGTTCGATCCAAACCCTGACGCCTGCTGTATATTTGGCGTTTGCGTGTCTCTCTCTCTCATCATCATCACGGTGGCTAGGAGATGTTAACTACCTCGCCTCGTATGCAGGAGGTCGTGGGTTCGATCCGAACCCTGACGCCTGCTGTATATTTGGCGTTTGCGTGTCTCTCTCTCTCATCATCATCATCACGGTGGCTAGGAGATGTTAACTACCTCACCTGGTATGCAGGAGGTCGTGGGTTCGATCCGAACCCTGACGCCTGCCGCTGTATATTTGGCGTTTGCGTATCTTTCCACGTGGTCGCGTGGACAGTTTTTCTCTCCGCATTTAAAATGTACATCACGCGTTTAGACTATTTCGCCGCTGTAAATTTCCACGTGATGATAAGCCATATCGTTGAGCTATCATTTGTGGTGGCCGGGTCTCTTCTGACAGGGAGCTGCTGATATCAGTGGGCCTTACCTGGTAAAATAAAAAAAATAGTTTAGAGTTTTTAATAGCTTTTAAGTCGCTGCGGCTGAGAACCTGGTTTAATGACGTGAGTCTGTATGTAGGCCTCTGTGTGAGGCTATTGGGTTTCTGTCGTCTGTGTGTGAACCTATGGGTTTCTGTATGAGGTCATTGGTCCCAGTGTGTGAGTCTGTGTGTGAGTCTGTGTGTGAGTCTGTGGGTCTGTGTGTGAGTCTATGGGTCTTTGTGCGAGTCTATGGGTCTGTGTGCGAGTCTATGGGTCTGTGTGCGAGTCTGTGGGTCTTTGTGTCTGTGGTTCTTTGTGTGAGCCGATGGATCCCAGTGTCAGTCTATGGGCATATGTGTGAGTCTACGGGTGTCTGTGTCAGTCTATGGGTCTCAGTGGGCCTTACCTGTTAAATAAAAATAGTTTGTTTAGTTTATTTAACTCAACCCCCCCCCCCACCACCCCCGCTCCCCTCGCCCCCCCCCCCGCCCCCACCAGCCCGTGGAGGCAACGGACGACGCGTTCTGGGACCAGTTCTGGGCAGAGACGGCGACGTCGGTGCAGGACGTCTTCACGCTCGTGCCGGGAGCCGAGATCCGCGCCGTGCGCGAGGAGTCGCCCTCGAACCTCGCCACGCTCTGCTACAAGGTCTGATTCTCGTCGTCATCGTCGTCTTCGTCATCTTCCACATCGTCGTGAGAATTTTATTGTGTTATTTTATTTTATCAATGTATTATTTTATTCTCATTTCTACGTGACTTTACCGAAAGAACCAAAGAAGAACATCTTCCACATGTTCGTCATCATTGTCATCATCGTCGTCATCGTCGTTATCATCATTGTCGGTGTCATCGTCGTCATAATCTTCGTCGTCGTCATCATCATCGTAACCTTCTTTCCTACGGCTGATGTCGATGCAGAGCAACAGCTACGATTTCACATTCGGGTGGTTAAGCCAGGTAACCACGTCGGGAGCACCGGAGTGTATCGCCGTGACGTCTGCTTGGTATTTGTGGATCGGGCGTTTACATCGTCGTAATCGCCAGCATCAGCAGCATCAGCAGCATCAGCAGCATCAGCAGCATCAACAGGATCGACAGCAGCAGCAGCGACATTATCGTCGTCATCCCCGCCGTCTCCATTGCGTAGTGCGGTTGCGTTATTGTGGTTGGGCATCACGCGGTCGCGAGCAACGCATCACGGTGTGCAGGGAAGGACAACAATCTAAACACCGCAACGACGGGCAGTTCTAAAGAAACGAGTTCGTCAATCTAGGCGATGATTTAAAAGTTGCGCAGCTCTCGGCGCCTTCCCAACATCGGAAGGAAGGGAAGAGCGTTCCAGACGGCCGCTGAAGCGCGCCCGAAAGCGCCGCGCGATGATGCGGTGAGCGTCCTTGGTTCGATGGCCGAGCCAGAAGCCGCCGCTGCTAGGACGGTCGGAGTCTGTGTGATGGTGGGGGGAAGAGTTGCGGGGGGGAGGTGGGGGGGTGGTGGGCGGGGGGCGTGGGGGAGCGAGGGGGGGCGGCCGGCCCAGGGATTCCGGGCGAGGACGACGCGGGCGAGGTTTTCGTTAAGCGGCACGACGGGAAAGTGTCTCTGTCCCCACCCCCACCCCCCGTTAACCCCCCGCCGTGCCCAGGCGGTGGAGAAGCTGGTGCAGGGAGCTCAGAACGGCTGCCCCTCGGAGAAGGAGCGCCTTGTGGTGCTCAACTGCACGCGGCTGCTCACGCGCACGCTGCCCTACATCTTCGAGGACCCCGACTGGAGGGGGTTCTTCTGGTCCAGCGTGCCCGGGGCTGGCCGAGCCGGGGTGAGCGGGCGGGCCGATTGGCGGGCAGGCCGGCCGATTGGCCGGCCGGCCAGCGGGCATTTCATCCTCTCCCACCCACAGCCGCCATCGCTCACTCACACCCACATACCCCCTGGTTGAGTGAGTTGGGTGGTGGGTGAGTGAGAAGGTGATTGAGTTGTCATGACTTTCCGTGTGGTGGGTGAGTGAGTGAATGGGTGGGCGAGCGAGTGGGTGAGAGAGTTCTAACGTGCAATGTGTGGTGGTTGAGCGAGTGGTGAGTGAGTGGGTGAGAGAGTTCTAACGTGCAATGTGTGGTGGTTGAGCGAGTGGTGACTGAGTGGGTGAGACAGTTCTAACGTGCAATGTGTGGTGGTTGAGTGTGTGGTGAGTGAGTGGGTGAGAGAGTTCTAACGTGCAATGTGTGGTGGTTGAGCGAGTGGTGAGTGAGTGGGTGAGAGAGTTCTAACGTGCAATGTGTGGTGGTTGAGCGAGTGGTGACTGAGTGGGTGAGAGAGTTCTAACGTGCAATGTGTGGTGGTTGAGCGAGTGGTGACTGAGTGGGTGAGAGAGTTCTAACGTGCAATGTGTGGTGGTTGAGTGTGTGGCGAGTGAGTGGTGGGTAACATTTTGCCACCCCACCACAAGGACTAGGAGATGTTAACTCCCTCGCCTGGTGTACAGGAGGTTGTGGATCCTATCCCGACCCTGACGCCTGCTGCTGTATATTTGGAGTTTGCAGTGTCTCTGTCCCCGTGGTCGCGTGGATTTTTCTCCGGGTTCCTCCCGTTTTTTCCCTCCGCATTTAAAAAAAAATCAACGTCACGCGTTTAAGAGTTATTTAGCTGCTTTAAATTTCCACGTGATGATGATGAGCCACTTCGTTGAGCTATCATTCGCGAGAGCCAGGACGCTTCTGAAAAAATAGCTACATAGCTCAGCGGGACCTTACCTGGTAAAATAAAAATTCATGGTTTGCTGCTGCGATTGCGTGGACCCTGACCCTCCGTGGTGTGGTGCCGACGCCGTTGTCGTTGTGGCAGAGCGAGGGCGAGGAGGAGGACGAGGTGGACGCATGCCCCCTCGCCCGCTCGCTACTGCTCGCCATCTCCGACCTCCTCTTCTGCCCGGACTTCACCGTGCACGCCAACCGCAAGGCCGGCCCGGTGAGGCGGCACCAACCGCCACCACCGCTACGCTCCACTCACCACTTCCTCCTTGACCTGCACCTACCACCTCTACCATTAATCACCGTTATTGATCATCGCTGCCGATTAACTCCACGATCATCGCCGCTAACCACGCGACATCCGGTGGTGACGGGGGGGGTGGGGGGAGGGGGCGGCTGAGCGTACCGTCCGCCACAACCAACAAAAATCCCCGGTGCTCGGCAAGACCCGGTGACTGCAGAGCGGAGTTCATGGACTCCATGAACTCCGCACTGCGGCCGTGGGGGCCTGGCACCTCTGCGCGTGGGTGAGCGCTAGCGCCGTGCCTCTCTCTTTACATACCTCCACCCCGCCCCTCCCCTCCCCTCCCTCCCTGCAGGAGTGTGCGGACGAGGGGCAGGGCATCGACAGCTGTGAGTTCATCTGGGAGGCGGGGGTGGGCTTCGCAGTATCGCCTCCCGCCAGCGCCCAGCACGACGCTAACAGGTGACGCGGCTCGCCCCGGCTCCATGCCGCCCGCGGTGGTGGTGACGTCGGTGGCGGTTATGGTGGTGACGATGGAGATGATGATAGTGGTGGTGGTGACGGTGGTGATGGTAGTGGTGGTGATGATGGTGGTGATGGAGGTGGTGGTGATGATGATGATGTGGTGGTGTTGTTGACGGTGGTGGTGACAGTGGCGGCGGTGGTGATGGTACTGATGGTGATGGTACTGATGGTGACGGTGGTGATGATGGCGGTGATGATGGCGGTGATGATGGCGGTGATGATGGCGGTAGTGGTGGCGGTGGAGGTGATGGCAGTGGTGATGGCGGTGGTGACGGTGGTGGTGGTGACAGTGGTGGTGGTGGTGATGATGACGGTGGTGGTGGTGGTGATGATGACGGTGGTGGTGATGATGACGGTGGAGGGGATGGCGGTGGTGACGGTGGTGGTGATGATGACGGTGGTGGTGGTGATGATGACGGCGGTGGTGGTGGTGGTGACGGTGGTGACGGTGGTAATGGTGGTGGCGGTGATGGCGGTGGTGGTGACGGTGGTGGTGATGATGACGGTGGAGGTGATGGCGGTGGTGGTGGTGATGATGACGGCGGTGGCGGTGACGGTGGTGACGGTGGTGGCGGTGATGGCAGTGGTGGTGACGGTGGTGGTGGTGGTGATGATGACGGTGCAGGTGATGGCGGTGGTGGTGACGGTGGTGACGGTGGTGACGGTGGTGGCGGTGATGGCGGTGGTGGAGACGGTGGTGGTGGTGGTGATGATGACGGTAGAGGTGATGGCGGTGGTGACGGTGGTGGTGGTGATGATGACGGTGGAGGTGATGGCGGTGGTGGTGATGATGACGGCGGTGGTGGTGATGGTGGTGACGGTGGTGACGGTGGTGGCGGTGATGGCGGTGGTGGTGGTGATGATGACGGTGGAGGTGATGGCGGTGGTGGTGGTAATGATGACGGTGGTGGTGGCGGTGCCCGCAGGACGGAGCTGCTCAAGCTGCTGCTCACCTGCTTTTCGGAGGCGATCTACCAGCCCCCCCCCAGCGAGGGCTCCCCCACCAACCCCTGGGTCTCCTTCTTCTGCTCCGCTGAAAACAGGTACTCACCTCACTACCTAATCAGGTACTCACATATATACCTACCTACCCAGGTACTCACCTCACTACCTAATCAGGTACTCGCATATATACCTATATACCTACTTAGCCAACAACAGCAGCCGCCATTCGCCACTCAGTGGCGGTGACGTCACCACGGCGCTTGTGCCAGGCAAGGTGCACTTTGAGGCCACCACCACCAGCAGCACTCATCACAACGCTCTCTCTGTGCATCTCCGTGGCGTATCCGTGGTGACTGTCTCCGTGGCGTCTCCTTGGTGACTGTCTCCTTGGTGACCGTCTCCGTGGCGTCTCCGTGGTGACCGTCTCCGTGCCGTATCCTTGGTGACCGTCTCCGTGGCGTCTCCTTGGTGACTGTCTCCGTGGCGTCTCCGTGGTGACTGTCTCCGTGGTGACTGTTTCCGTGTCATCTCCGTGGTGACTGTTTCCATGGTGTATCCTTGGTGACTGTTTCCGTGTCATCTCCGTGGTGACTGTTTCCATGGTGTATCCTTGGTGACTGTTTCCGTGTCATCTCCGTGGTGACTGTTTCCATGGTGTATCCTTGGTGACTGTTTCCGTGTCATCTCCGTGGTGACTGTTTCCGTGGTATCTCCGTGGTGACTGTTTCCGTGGCGTCTCCGTGGTGACTCTATCCGTGGCGTATCCTTGGTGACTGTCTCCGTGGCGTCTCCGTGGTGACCGTCTCCGTGGTGACTGTTTCCGTGGTATCTCCGTGGTGACTGTCTCCGTGCCGTCTCCGTGGTGACTCTTTCTCCGCGGCGGCGGCGGCAGGCACGCGCTGCCGCTCTTCACGTCGCTGCTCAACGTGGTGTGCGCCTACGACCCGGTGGGCTACGGCCTCCCCTACAACCACCTCCTCTTCTCGGACTCGCGCGAGCCGCTCGTGGAGGTCGCCTGCCAGGTGCTCGTCGTGACCCTCGACTTCGACGCCGCCACGGCGGGGGCCACCGCCACGGGCGGGGGGGGGGCCGCCGGCGGAGGGGGCGGGGGACCGGGCTGCGGCGGCGGCGGTGGTGACGACGCCGAGGTTCGCCGTGATGTGCCGTGGTGTGTGTGGCTTGTTGTGATGTGCCGTGGGTGGTGTGGCAGAGCTTGTGTGGTGTGTGTGGGGTGTGTGGTGTGGCGTGGTGTGTGTGGTGTGGCGTGGTGGGCGTGGTGTGTGTAGCGTGGCGTGGTGTGGCGTGGTGTGTGTGGTGTGGCATGTGTGTGGTGTGGCGTGGTGTGTGTGGTGTGGCGTGGTGTGTGTGGCGTGGTGTGTGTAGCGTGGTGTGGCGTGGTGTGTGTGGTGTGCGTGGTATAGCGTGGTGTGTGTGGCTTGTTGTGTTGTGGGTGGTGTGGCATAGCTTGCGTGATGCGGTGTGTGTGGTGTGAGTGGCGTGGTGTGGCGTGGTGTGGCGTGGTGTGTGTGGTGTGTGTGGCGTGGTGTGGTGTGGTGTGTGTGGTGTGGTATGGCGTGGCGTGGTGTGGCGTGGTGTGGTGTGGTGTGTGTGGCGTGGTGTGGTGTGGTGAGGCGTGGCGTGGTGTGGCGTGGTGTGGCGTGGTGTGGCGTGGTGTGGTGTGGTGTGTGTGGCGTGGTGTGGCGTGGTGTGTGTGGTGTGGTGTGGTATGGCGTGGCGTGGTGTGGCGTGGCGTGGTGTGGCGTGGCGTGGTGTGGCGTGGCGTGCTGTACGTGGCTCTCTCGCGTTAAACGACCTCTCCTCCATCCCGCAGGCCACCGGACCGGACAACCTCTTTGTGAACTACCTCTCCCGCATCCACCGTGAGGAGGTGAGCAAGCAGAGACGCTCGCTGGAACGCGGACAAAGGTCCCCCGCGTAGCCTTCAACAGGCCGTCGGGGCAAGTGCTGGTCGCGAGCAGCGGCGCCTGCGAGAGGCCGGCACGGCGCACGAGGTGGTGGGCGGCCACCCCGGCCGCCTTTGTCTCCCCGGTGGCGCACCGTACCGAGTACTCGTTTGTGGCTGCCCAGGACCGGTTTAGGGCAGATCTTGGAGGTGGCAGTGGTTCTTCCCTGCAGCAGCTGTGGGATCTGGCGGAGGGGAGAGCGTGGTGGTGGCATTGGCTAGGAGATGTTAACTACCTCGCCTGGTACACAGGAGGTCGTGGGTTCGATCCTGACCCTGACGATGCCTGCTGTGTATTTGGAGTTTGCGTGTCCCTCTCTCTCTCATCATCGTCACGGTGGCTAGGAGATGTTAACTACCTCGCCTGTTATGCAGGAGATCGTGAGTTCGATCCCAACCCTTGACGCCTGCTGTATATTTGAAGTTGCCACGTCTCTCTTTCTCCCCGTGGCCGCGTGGATTTTCCTACGGGTCCTCCGGGTTTTCCCTCCATAATTTAGAATCGACGTGCGCTCCGATGATTTGGCTGCTGTAAGAAATTTCCACATGATGATGATGATGAGCCACTTTGTTGAGCTATCACTTGAGGCCAGGGTCGCTTCTGAAAAAGAGCCACGTGACTCAGTGGGGCCTTACCTGGTAAAATGAGACGAGTTCATAGTTTAGTTTAACGGCGTTGGCCACGATGGCGTCAGGATCTCGAGCGACCTTCCACACCGGGGGTCGGCAAAGTTGGGAAAACTCAACATTTCAAGAGCCGAAATGTACGTGGATGAATGCGTACCTACAGGAGCTCCTCTTCTTACGGACGACTTAGGTGCCAGAGGTCTGTTCGTAAAGTCGATTTGTTCATAAGTCCAACTTTATTCACGTCGATTCCAAACATCTTTGTTCGGCGTGTACACTAAACGTTGTGTAATCTCCTGTAGATGTAGATGCCACTGGTTCTTAGATGTAGATGCCACTGGTTCTTCACGTTCTGTAGCTGTAGATGTCACTGGTTCTTCACGTTCTGCAGATGTAGATGCCACTGGTTCTTCACGTTCTGCAGATGTAGATGCCACTGGTTCTTCACGTTCTGCAGATGTAGATGCCACTGGTTCTTCACCTTCTGTAGCTGTAGATGTCACTGGTTCTTCAGGTTCTGCAGATGTAGATGCCACTGGTTCTTCAGGTTCTGCAGATGTAGATGCCACTGGTTCTTCACGTTCTGCAGATGTATATGCCACTGGTTCTTCACGTTCTACAGATGTAGATGCCACTGGTTCTTTAAGTTCTGCAGATGTAGATGCCACTGGTTCTTCACGTTCTGTAGATGTAGATGCCACTGGTTGTTCATGTTCTGTAGATGTAGATGCCACTGGTTCTTCACGTTCTGTAGATGTAGATGCCACTGGTTCTTCACGTTCTGCAGATGTAGATGCCCCTGGTTCTTCACGTTCTGCAGATGTAGATGCCACTGGTTCTTCACGTTCTGCAGATGTAGATGCCCCTGGTTCTTCACGTTCTGTAGATGTAGATGCCACTGGTTCTTCACGTTCTGCAGATGTAGATGCCCCTGGTTCTTCACGTTCTGTAGATGTAGATGCCACTGGTTCTTCACGTTCTGCAGATGTAGATGCCACTGGTTCTTCACGTTCTGCAGATGTAGATGCCCCTGGTTCTTCACGTTCTGTAGATGTAGATGGCACTGGTTCTTCACGTTCTGTAGATGTAGATGCCACTAGTTCTTCACGTTCTGCAGATGTAGATGCCACTGGTTCTTCACGTTCTGCAGATGTAGATGCCACTGGTTCTTCACCTCCTGTAGCTGTAGATGCCACTGGTTCTTCACGTTCTGCAGATGTAGATACCCCTGGTTCTTCACGTTCTGTAGATGTAGATGCCACTGGTTCTTCACGTTCTGCAGATGTAGATGCCCCTGGTTCTTCACGTTCTGTAGATGTAGATGCCACTGGTTCTTCACGTTCTGCAGATGTAGATGCCACTGGTTCTTCACGTTCTGCAGATGTAGATGCCACTGGTTCTTCACGTTCTGCAGATGTAGATGCCCCTGGTTCTCCACGTTCTGTAGATGTAGATGCCACTGGTTCTTCACGTTCTGCAGATGTAGATGCCCCTGGTTCTTCACGTTCTGTAGATGTAGATGCCACTGGTTCTTCACGTTCTGCAGATGTAGATGCCACTGGTTCTTCACGTTCTGCAGATGTAGATGCCCCTGGTTCTTCACGTTCTGTAGATGTAGATGGCACTGGTTCTTCACGTTCTGTAGATGTAGATGCCACTGGTTCTTCACGTTCTGCAGATGTAAATGCCACTGGTTCTTCACGTTCTGCAGATGTAGATGCCACTGGTTGTTCACCTTCTGTAGCTGTAGATGCCACTGGTTCTTCACGTTCTGTAGATGCCACCGCCGCCATCTATTTGCACGGCGGTTGAACTCACGATTCTCGGTCCGAACAGGCGACTGGACGTACGGACGGGTTTGTTCGTATCTCTGAAAGTTCGTAAGTCGAATGTTCGTAGGTCGAGGAGTCCCTGTACATTACATTACGTCACGAATCGGCTCCAGGCTTCCAGACCCCCGGCCCGGATGAAGACTTAAAACAGAACCCTGAGCATGTGCGATGCCTCCGAAATCCCACGTCGTCCCAACGTCCCCCCTTGCCTCACGACCTCCGCTCTCCCCCCACCTCCCCCCGCCCCTCCCCTGCGCCCCTCGCGCCGCCCAGGATTTCCAGTTCGTGCTGAAGGGCATCAGCCTCCTGCTGAACAACCCCCTGCTGCAGACGTACCTCCCCAACTCGTGCAAGCGAATCAGCTACCACCAGGAGCTGCTCATCCTCTTCTGGAAGCTCGCGGACTTCAACAAGGTGTGGGGGGAGGGGGGAGAGAGGGTGAGGGGGGAGAGGGAAGGGGAGAGAGGGTGAGGGGGGAGAGCGAGAGGGGAGAATGGGGGGGGGGGAGAATGGGGGGGACGGGGAGGGGGGGATATCACAGCCACTGCATCTTCCCCCCCGATGTGTGCGGTAGCGTAGCGGTTTAGCACTACGTCAGCGTAGCGGTTTAGCACGACGCTGCGCTGTGAGCCGGGTGATCCGAGTTAGATTCCCACTCACGGCCAACACCGGTGACGATTATCTGAACCGGTCCCGGGCCTCCCTTTGGTCGACTCAGCCTCAAATGAGTACCCGGTACGATGTGTAAACGTGTCATTGGGCGTGGCGCTGGCCTTCCGCCCCCTCGTGTGCCGTGCCGGCCTTCGTAGGTGCTGCTACTCGCTGACAGCACTCGCTAAGGCTACGCTGGGGGTCTTCGTCTGTGTGCGTGCGCGCTGTAGAAATTCCTCTTCTACGTGCTCAAGAGCAGCGACGTGCTGGAGATCCTGGTGCCCATCCTCTACTACCTGAACGACGCACGGGCCGATCAGTGTGAGTGTCCGTGAGCGTGGGCGGTGGGCCACCCACACACACACACATGGAAACACAGACACACGGACATGCAGACACTCACATGCACACAGACACTCACTCGCACACGCACACACACATGGACATGCACACACGTGCACACGTACACACTCACACGCATACAGACGCACACACAGACACACAAGACACACACACAGACACACAAGACACACACACAGACACACATATACGAACATGCGCACACGGACGCACATACACATTCGCACACGGACACGTACGCAGACGCACGTACACACACAAAAAGATAAATATCCCCCGTATAGCCTTTGACAGACTGTTGGGGAAAGTGCTGTTAGGGAGTAGCACCTATGAAGGCTGGCATGGCACACGAGGGGGTGGAGCCCCAGGACCGGTTCAGATAATCGTCGCTACCGCTCCCCTCATACACACATACACACACACACACAGATGCACGCACATGTACGTACACACACGCACACATGGACACGCGAACGCACGTGCGCGCACGCACACAGATGCACGTACATGTAGGTGCGTACCTGGAAGGACAACAAACTAAGCACAAAAAGCAGTTCTAAAGAAATGAGCTTTCAATCTCGATTATTTAATAGTGCACAGCTCCGGTGGCTTCGTAATATCGGAAAGAGCATTCCAGACGGCCGCGGAAGCGCAGCTTCGACGTCCGAGCCAAAAGCCGCTGCTGCAGCGAGGATAACCGGAGTGTCGCGTGATGATGGTTCATGCTCCTTAACGAGATCAGCGAGTTATCGTGGTTCATGTGTGGTGAGCACTGTGTATTATATTCTTTGGTTCTTTCGGTAAAGTCACGTGGTGGGTATAAAATAAAATGAATCGCGACAGTCTGCGTCAGCAGCAGGCCGCGCTTTCCCACCTGCTGACGGACGCTTGTGTTGTGCCCGAAACGTCGTGATTTGTTTTATTTTCTACCTACCACGTGACTTTACAGAAAGAACCAAAGAGTGGATTCCTGCAGTCACGAAAGCTTCAAATCAACCACTTTGTGGATTCGTTCGGCAACCGAAAGCCAATTGCAGCTCGGCAAGCTACTGGATAGACACGGTCGGATCTTGCAGCGAGTCCCCTACTGTGTGACCCGTGACCCTTAACCCGTGATTCCGGATGTGACCCGTGACCCATGACCCGCAGCGCGTGTGGGGCTGATGCACATCGGCGTGTTCATCCTGCTGCTGCTGAGCGGCGAGCGCAACTTCGGCGTGCGTCTCAACAAGCCGTACTCGGTTCGCGTGCCCATGGACATCCCCGTGTTCACCGGCACGCACGCCGACCTGCTCGTCATCGTGCGTACCCGCACACAGACACACACACACGCTCGCTCACTCACACGCATGCACACACTCGCACGCTCGCTCGCTCACGCACTCACTCGCACAACAAGAACAACAACCGCCATTCGCCACTAAGTGGCAGTGACATCACCACGGAGCTTGTGCCAGGCTATGTGCACATTTAAGTGTCGAACGCCCGGTGGCAGGAGGTCACGGGATAGATCCAGGTGTCATGGGTCGACTGACTGAGATGATTGGCCGATGCACCACCTGTGCCCCCTACTGTGCCAAATTTATGTGTTTTAGCCACCCGGCGCTCCACACGTTGTTGTGAGCGTCGCTCCTCTGCCCTCCGTTGTTGCTGGGGGGCGACTGCCTCCCAACTGCCCTGTAGCAGCGTCCTTCACGAGCTTCCGCCACTCACACACACAGACTCGCTCGCTCACTCGCTTGCTCGCTCGCTCACACGCTCACTTGCTTGGCCGCCCGCCTGCTCACTCCCTATGTCTCCACGCCCTCCCCTCTGGGCCTCCAGGTGTTCCACAAGATCATCACGAGTGGACACCAGCGCTTGCAGCCGCTCTTCGACTGCCTACTTACGGTCATCGTCAACGGTCTGTGTCCAGACTCCTTCTCCCTGTCTCTCTTTCCCTGTGTCTCCCTCTCTCTCCCTGCATCTCTCTGTTTCACGTTGTCTATCACTCTCTCCCTCTTCTCTCCTTGTCGCTCCCTGTCTCTCCCTCTCTCCTCTCTTCCTGTCACTTTCTCTCTCTCCCTGTCTCCCTTCTCTCCCTGTCTCCCTTCTCTCCCTGTCCCTCTCCCTCCCTGTCACTCTCCCTCTCTCTCCCTGTCTCTCCCTGCACTCTCTCTCTCTGTCCCTCTCTTTCCCTGTCTCTCCCTGTCCCTCTCTCTGTCCCTCTCTCTCTCTTGCTGTCTCTCCCTGTCCCTCTCTCTCCCTGTCCCTCTCTCTCTGTCCCTCTCTTTCCCTGTCTCTCCCTGTCCCTCTCTCTGTCTGTCCCTCTCTCTGTCCCTCTCTCTCTCTTGCTGTCTCTCCCTGTCCCTCTCTCTCTCTTGCTGTCTCTCCCTGTCCCTCTCTCTCCCTGTCCCTCTCTCTCTCTGTCCCTCTCTCTCTCTTGCTGTCTCTCCCTGTCCCTCTCTCTCTCTGTCCCTCTCTCTCTCTCCCTGTCTCTCTCTGTCCCTCTCTCTCTCTGTCCCTCTCTCTCTCTGTCCCTCTCTCTCTCTCTGTCCCTCTCTCTCTCTTGCTGTCTCTCCCTCTCTCTCTACGGCAGGGGTGGGGAACGTCCGGCCCGCGGGCCGTACAAGGCCCGCAAAATAATTTAGTCTGGCCCTGCCCAAGGCAACCGCACGACTCGAAATTCAATAAATCTAGGAGCTTTTTTCATAGCAACATAGTTTAAATTTTGTATGGCCCGCGAATCATGTTATAAATATCCAAATGGCCCTTGGCAGAAAAAAGGTTCCCCACCCCTGTTCTAGGGGGACGGGCCCTGCGCGGAGCGGGGGGGCCGGGAGAGCGCTTCTGCCGGCCGGAGAGCGAACGAGAGACGGTACTCGGCGCTACCTCGCTGCTCCGCTCACCCTTGCCGTTTGCTCCACCACCACCCCCCCCCCCCCATCTCCGCCGCCCCCTGCAGTGTCCCCGTATCTCAAGAGCCTGTCCATGGTGGCCGCTAACAAGCTCCTGCACCTGCTGGAGGCCTTCTCCACCACCTGGTTCCTCTACTCGGCACCGCAGAACCACCACCTGGTCTTCTTCCTGCTCGAGGCCTTCAACAACATCATCCAGTACCAGTTCGATGGTGGGTCGTGGGGTTCACATGGTCGCGGGGTCACGCAGCCGCTGGTTTGAGAGGTCTTGGGGTCGTGCGGTCACATGGTCGTGGGGTCGCAGTGTCACACGGTCGTGGGGTCCTGCGGTTGCAGGGGCGTGAGGTCGCGGGGTCACACGATCGCGCGGTTGCAGGGTCGCGGGGTCACACGGTCGCATCCCGCTGCGGTGACGCTCGGACGACGGGAGGGCCCGACGGCCGGACGCGTCTTCTAAGCTCGGGGAATCGTTGGGGCGGCCCTCGGCGAATCGTGGTGGCCCGAAAGCCCTTGGTGGAAATTCCAAAATCGCTACGTCAAGTGCTGTTAGCGAGTAGCACCTATGACGGCCGGCACGGCACGCGAGGGGGTTGGTGGCCAACACCACGCCCGGTCACCTTTGTCTTCCCAGTGCCGATGTTTACACACCGCACCAGGTACTCATTTGAGGTTCGGTCGACCTCGGGGATGTCCAGGTCCGGTTCTGATAATCGTCAGCGAAGTTAGCCAGGGCTAACTTCGATGGCGGGGCGATGCCTGAACAACGCCGGTCTTGCGCCCTCCACCGACCCCCGTCCGCCTGACTTTATCAACGACGATACATCAGTCACGGCCGACGGTAGATAAATCGATCACGGCCGACGACGACAACTGTACCGGCTCCCCCGCTCCGCCAGGCAACTGCAACCTGGTGTACAGCATCATCCGCAAGCGCGCCGTGTTCCACGCGCTGGCCAACCTCCCCACGGACCAGGCCTCGGTGCACAAGGCCCTGCAGCGGCGCCGCAAGGCCTCGGACAGCAGCGGCTCCCGGCGCGGCTCCCAGGACGGCACCTCCATGGAGGGCTCGCGGCCCGCGGCCCCCGCCGAGCCCGGCACGCTCAAGGCCACGCTCGCCGCCACGCCCGGTGAGCGAACCGACCGAGTGACTGATCCAGCCGACTGAGTCGCCGAGCGAGCGAGCGAGCAACCGAGTGACTGAACGAGCAAGCGAGCGACTGAGCGAGCGAGCGAGCGGCTGAGTGACTGACTGAGCGAGTGTCTAAGTGACTGAACGACTGAGTGACTGAGCGAGCGGCCGGGCGAGCGGGCACCTTTGTTCTGCGCGTGCGTGGCGGTGGCGGCGCAGGCCTGGACAAGCTGACGGAGCGCGCCCACGTGGCGGACGACGGCTCGGCGCAGCGGCTGGACGGCGCCGGCGAGGCAGCGGGGGGAGGGGAAGATGGCGCCGCCGCCGCCGCGACCCCCACCGTCAACACCACGACCTCCAGCACGGGCAGCATCACGGCCGGCGCCAGCGCCAACGCCAGCGCCAACGCCAGCGCCAACGCCAGCGACAACGAGTCCAGCGTCGGGGTTGGTGTGGGCGGCTGGGCGGGCGCGAATGCTGCGGGTGCTTGAGAGCGAGTGACGTGCGAGCACGAGTGTGGGCTCGAGCGAGTGTGGGCTCGAGCGAGTGTGAGCTCGAGCGAGTGTGAGCTCGAGCGAGTGTGAGCGTGTTTCTTGATAGGAGTGATGGTGTCAGTTTGCAGAGGGAGTGGTGCGATTGAGCGGTGAAGTTTTTTGTGGGGTTCGTTAGTGCGGAGTGGTCGTGCGTGTGGTGGTGGTTGGTGGTGTGGTGGTGGTGGTGGTGGTACAGTGGTGGTGCAGTGGTGGTTATGGTAGTGCAGTGTTGGTGGTGCGGTGTTGATGGCGGTGGTAGTGCGGTGGTGGTGGTAATGCGGTGGTGGTGGTAGTGCGGTGGTGGTGGTAGTGCGGTGGTGGTGCGCGGTGTTGGTGGTGGTAGTGCGGTGGTGGTGTGCGGTGCGAGAGTGACTCCCCCGGTGGGGCCGTGTGCCACCGTCCCCACCGCCCCCACCACAGCAGCAGGAGGCGGTGGTGGTGACGCGGAGAGACATCAAACGCTCGAGCAGCGTCTCCAGCTCCAGCTCGGGGCAGTGGGTACCCACCACTGAGTGGGTGAGGACAACAACCACCACAATCACCACCACAATCACCACCACAACCACCACCACAATCACCACCACAACCACCACCACAATCACCACCACAACCAATACCACCACAACCAACACAACCACCACCACAATCACCATCATGACCACGACCACCAAAACAACTGCCACCACCACCACAATCACAACCACCACAACCAACACCACCACAATCACCACCACAACCAATACCACCACAAACAACACAACCACCACCACAATCACCACAACCACGACCACAACCACCACAACCAACACACACAACAACCACCACCACAGTGGGTGCGCTGTACAGCGTGGATGAGACTACCACAACTGCCACCATTGTCACCATAACAACCACAACCACAAAAATAACATCGCCACCACCACCATCATTACCATGATGGTGATAATGATGATGTCAATGTAAGTATATAGGTCTTGATGTAAGTAAATCTACATGTGTATCTATGTAAGTATATAGGTCTTAATGTAAGTAAATCTACATGTGTATCTATGTAAGTATATGGGCTCTGTGTGAGTCTATGGGTCTCTGTGTGAGTCTATGGGTCTCTGTGTGAGTCTATGGGTCTCTGTGTGAGTCTATGGGTTCTGTGTGAGTCTATGGGTCTCTGTGTGAGTCTATGGGTCCTGTGTGAGTCTATGGGTCTCTGTGTAAGTCAATGGATCTCTGTGCTAGTCTATGGGCCCTGTGTGAGTCCATGGGTCCTGTGTGAGTCTATGGGTCTCTGTGTAAGTCAATGGATCTCTGTGCTAGTCTATGGGTATCTGTGTAAGTCTATGGGTTCTGTGGAAGTCTATGGATTCTGTTGTGAGTCTATGGGTCTTGATGTAAGTAAATCTACATGTGTATCTATGTAAGTATATAGATCTTGATGTAAGTAAATCTACATGTGTATCTATATACGTCTATGGGTCCGTGTGAGTCTATGGATCTCTGTGTGAGTCTATGGATCTCTGTGCTAGTCTATGGGTATCTGTGTAAGTCTATGGGTTCTGTGGAAGTCTATGGATCTCTGTTGTGAGTCTGTGGGTCTCTGTGTGAGTCTATGGATCTCTGTTGTGAGTCTGTGGGTCTCTGTGTATGTCTATGGGCCCTGTGTAAGTCTATAGGTCTCTGTGTAAGTCTATGGGTTCTGTGGAATTATTTGGGTCCTGTGTGAGTCTATGGGTCCTGTGTGAGTCTATAGGTCCTGATGAAGTCTATGGGTCTCTGTGTAAGTCTATGGGTCCTGTGGAAGTCTATAGGTCCTGATGAAGTCTATCGGTCTCTGTGCTAGTCTATGGGTCCTGATGAAGTCTATGGGTCTCTGTGTAAGTCTATGGGTCCTGTGGAAGTCTATAGGTCCTGATGAAGTCTATGGGTCTCTGTGCTAGGCTATGGGTCCTGATGAAGTCTATGGCTTCTGTGCACCGGTCAAAATGTTTTAGCGGATTCGTCAGACATTACTGATGAGGACGTTGACGACGATGACGACGATGACGACGTTGATGATGATGTTGATGATGTGGTGATGTCCGCCAGGTGATGTCCTGGAAAGCCAAGCTGCCGCTGCAGACCATCATGCGCCTGCTGCAGGTGCTGGTGCCACAGGTGGAGAAGATCTGCATTGACAAGTAATCTCACACACAAACGTTACCCCGTGCAGCCTTCAACAGACTGTTGGGGCAAGCGCAGTTAGCGAGCAGCACCCTATGAAGGCCGGCACGGCACACGAGGGGGGCGGGTGGGCAGCACCACGTCCGGCCGCCTTTGTCTCCCCAGTGGCGATGTTTTACACATCTCACCACGTGCTCATTTGAGGCCGAGGCGACCTAGGGGAGGCCCATGAAGCGGTTCAGATAATCGTCACCGGTGTTGACCGTGAGCGGGAATCGAACTCGGGTGTCGCCGGGTTCATAGCGCATCGCGGCGCTAACTCTCACACCCTCGCACTCTCTCACGCGCGCACGCACACACACACACACACTCTCCTGGGCCCTAACAAAGCCACGGTGGAGCTGGTGTTGGTGGTGGCTTAGATTGTCATGTTGCTGGTGGTGGTGGTGGCATTGGGGTACTTGTGGTAGAGGGTGGTGGTAATGATGGTCACAATGCTGTTGGTTTTTAGTTCAAGTAAGGTTCACGGTTGTGTCGTGTGTATGTGTGTACGTGTGTGCGTGCGCATGTGTACGTGTGTGTGCTTGTGTATGTCCGTGCCAACGCGTGTGTGCGCGCATGTGCATGCTTGTTTGTGTGTGTGTACGTGTGTGTGTGCTCGTGCATGTCCGTGCCAACGCGTGTGTGTACGTGTGCGCGTGCTTGTGCACGTGTGCGTGTAGGGGCCTGACGGACGAGACGGAGATCCTCAAGTTCCTGCAGCACGGCACGCTGGTGGGTCTGCTGCCCGTGCCACACCCCATCCTCATCCGCAAGTACCAGGCCAACGCCGGCACGGCCGCCTGGTTCCGCACCTACATGTGGGGCGTCATCTACCTACGGTAGCGCTCGCACCGCACAAATCGCCACACCTCCGATTAGCACTGTTGCCTGCGTACCATGCGAAAATAAGTTCAACGTACATACACACGCACGCACGCACAACACTCACTAAACACGCAAGCATTAACACAGCGCACGCACGCCCCTGTGTGCGTGTGTGTGGCTTCATCTGCCAGTCATCTCGGTCAGTCGACCCATGGCACCTGGGTCTGTCCCGTGACCTCCTGACAACAAGAGCCTTTTCACCCTTCACGTGATGGCCTCAAAGTGAACCTAGCCTGGCACAAGCGCTGTGGTGATGTCACCTTCACTAAGTGGCGAATGGCTGCTGCTGTTGTGGATGTGTGTGTGTGCGCGTGCACACGCGCGTGTGAGCGTGTCCGTGTGTGTGAGCGTGTGCCTGAGCATGTCTGTGTGCGTGCTCGCCTGTATGTGAGTGTGCACGTGAGTGTGAGCGTGTGTGTGTGTGCACGTGAGTGTGAGCGTGTGTGTGTGTGCACGTGAGTGTGAGCGTGTGTGTGTGTGCACGTGAGTGTGACCGTGTGTTTGTGTGCACGTGAGTGTGAGCGTGTGTGTGTGTAAGCGCGCGTGCGTGCGCGTGTCCTCACGGTGCCACCGTGCCGCCCGCAGCAACGTGGACCCGCCCGTGTGGTACGACACGGACGTGAAGCTCTTTGAGATCCAGCGCGTGTGAGCTCCTCGCTCCCACGCCGAATCGACCACCGCCACCACCGCCAGCACCACGCCGTCCGTCCATCCGTCCTCCGATTCGCCGCCTCTGCCGCCGCTCGCCGCGATCGCCCGTTCGCAGCGCGCGTGGTGCCGAGCCGCACGCCGGGCCCACGCGGCCACCGGCACCGCGGCTACGGCGGGCGCGGCGGTGATGGCGCGCGTGGGGGGGGGGGGGCTGGGAGGGCAGCGGTGTTGGTGGTGGCGCGTTCATCCGACTGGCGTTGTGCGATGGCGTGGAGTGCGTTTCACCGCGTGCGAGCGAGTGTGTGAGTGAGCCACTATGAGTGAGTGCGAGCGTGTGAGCGAGCGTGTGAGCGGGTGGCAGTGCGTGACGTACCCGCCCGACACCAGGGGGCCACTGGTGACCAGGGTGGTGGAGGGGGGGACGTGCGTGCGGTGTCCTCCACGCACGGCTCGTGCCGGCCACGCTCGCTTACCGCGGGGTCACGGGGGTCGCGGGACCGAGCGTGGCGGTGGTAGGGTGGGGGGGGTGGGTCTGGGTTGTGTTGGGATCCGTGTTATGGTGGGGGGGGGGGGGGTCTTCTCGTGTGTTCACAGGGAACGTTGTGGCGCCGTTAGACGGCACTCAGGGCGGCTGTAGTGGGGGGGTGGGTGACTGTGTGTGATGCGTGTCCGAGGGCCCTGTCTCAGGGTGGGACGTTTATTTAGTTTCGTCCGTTGTCTTTGTGTGGTTTCATTTCTTAAAGTTCTTACATGCGCACTCACACACGGGTCCACGTGCAGGCCACACACGCGCACCGGTCCACGTGTAGGCCAAAGACAAAGATCCCCCGTAGATAGTCTTTAACAGACTTTAGGGGCAAGTGCTGTTTGCGAGCACCTATAAAGGCCGGAACGGTACACGAGGGGGTGGGTGGCCAGCACCACACCCGGCCACCTTTGTCTCCCCAGTAGCGATGTTTTTACACACCGCACCATAGTCTGAATGCTTGCGTTTGTGTTTTTTGTTATCACACAATTATAATGTGTGTAGGCTTACACCAACATGCATTTGTAGCACTTTAGATTCTACCTATTCACTCCACTATAGTCACATCGCAGCTTATTCAGTTCCGTATCCACGCCACCGTGGAGTCGACATCTCTCTCGAAAGTGGAAACCGCCACGGCTTCGACTCCATTCACAGCGGTAGGATCCACACTGCAGAGCACGCGGAGAACCTGGCACACAGTGTGCGCAGAAGCTGTTGTTCGCAGCGGAAAGGCAAAACGAAAACGGTTTGTGGCTGGAATCGTGATGCATCGCGGGAGTCGCAAGCAGTGGTCCCCTGGCTCCCACTTTGGGGGCACAGGAAGGCACGCCCTCTGTGCCCTCTCGGCCTGCGCCGGGCGAGTCGAGCGGAGTGACGGGCGAGCGTGCCGGAGCGGTCCTCTCAACGGTTGACACTACAAATATCGTCGCCCCTCACTTGCCTGACCTCGCCGCGTGACCTTTACCACAGGCCGTGAACTTCCCCCTCCACTCCAGTATTGTGAAATTTCAACACTCCACGTATCTATGTACAGTATATTGAACTTCTTTCGCACCGTACGTAGCCACCCGTGCTCATTGGAGGTGCGGGGGTGGGAGGGGGGAAAGACAAACTAAGTTCTAAAGAAAATTAGTTTGTCAATCGAGATGATGATGATTTAAAAGTGTGCACAGCTCCAGCGGCTTCCTAATATAGGAAGGGAAGAGCGTTCCAGACGGCCGCGGAAGCGCATTTTAAAGCACCCGCCGCCTTTGCTTCGATGGTTGAGCAGCCAAAAGCCACCGCCGTTGCTGCTGCTGCGAGGATGAGCGGAGTGCCGCGCGATTGACGGTTCTGTGCTCCTTGACGAGATGGGCAAGGTGTTGCTGTGGTTAATTTGTGGTTAAGCATTTGGGGCCCCCTTACAGCCGCGACTGGGCTGTGGGGGGGGAGGTGCTGGAACACGACGCGACTGCCCAACCGATGGAGCAGTCTCGGCGCTGCGTTCTGCCGGGAGAATCCGTCAACTCCCAAAAATCACGTGGAACCAAAAGTTTATTCTGCCCCCCTCTCTTGCATTTCACAGCATGTGGGGGGGGGGGGGGGCGGTTAAACAAATTCGGTAACCGACGGGACGGAGTTTGAATGTAAGATCACTACTGTCACTTGGGTTTCGCCCTGTGAGATCACTACTGTAACTTGGGTTTCGCCCTGTGAGATCACTACTGTCACTTGGGTTTCGCCCTGTGAGATCACTACTGTAACTTGGGTTTCGACCTGTGAGATCACTACTGTAACTTGGGTTTTGACCTGTGAGATCACTACTGTCACTTGGGTTTCGCCCACCAGCGAGCCTGTGTGAAGCTACTGGGGGGACGTGAGCGAGTCGTCGTCCTCCTGTGTGTGTGCGTGCGTGGGTTTAGTTTTTAGTGTCACAACACTGGATTGTGCGGCGCTGTTCACTCGCGAAAGCCGTAGGGTGAGCGGGTGTCCTGTATTTTGTTTTTGCTGTTGTTTAGTTTCAGTTGAGCCAAATCGCCTCCACTCCACGGCCGAGCGATCGGTCGCCTGCAACTTCCTCCCCACAGTCGCCTGCAACTGCTTTGTCCTCGTCTGGGCGAGTGGTAGCGCAACCACGTGGGGACGTGGGTGTATATCGTGCCCCCCCCCCCACCCTAGCCACTTGCCCCCACGGGCTGTTGGGGGGCAAGAGCTGTTCGCGAGTAGCAGCACCGATGAAGGCCCGGCACTGTGGCACACGTGGGGGCGGGTTGCCGGGTGGCCAGCACCACGCCCGGCCGCCTTTGTCTCCCCGGTGGTGATGTTTACACACGCCACGCCAGGTACTCATTTGAGGCCGAGTCGACCTAGGAGGGAGGGTGGTGGCCCAGGACCGGTTCAGATAATCGCTATCACTGGTGCACCACCGCTCCCCACCTGGGTGTTGCCCGGTGGGGGAATGTCCACACGAATTCGCCGCTTTTTTGTTTATTACGTGGAAATTATTCAATGGGCATTTCGCGCGGCGTCAATCGCCCCTCCTCCTACCCGCCTCTACTGGCAGAGAGTTGAATGCCCGCTCGGTAGGCCAGGCGCTGTCCAGCCACCTCGTGGCGCACGTGGGGCAGCTGCCACTGGGGGTGCCCCCATGACCACCCCCAGCGAGATGCCCAGCGTACAGGCGAGGGCGCGGTGTCAAAAACAAGGGGATCGTTAAGAATGATAACTTTTATCGTTGAGAATGATGATTCTTATCGTTAAAGATTTATTATTTTTTATTATTGGTAAGAATGATGATTAATCTTATTGGTTAGAATGATTCTAATTGTTAATAATTCTTATTGTTAATAACGATGATGATTCTCATTGTAATGCTGCTGCAGGCGACTGTCAACAGTTGCGCGATGGATCGCTCTGGTGTCGCCCTCACTGCGGATGCGTTGGTGCACGTGGCTCTTAACCACTGGTTATTGTTATTAACATTATTGGTAGTACTGTTATTGTTAGTATTATTACTGGTATTGTGTTTATTATTAGTAGTAGTGCTGTGTTATTGTTGCCGTGCGAGTTGGGTCTGGTGGGTGGGGGAAATCTCTGTTCGCGACTCCACGAGAGATGCGGGTGACGGAGAGAGACCGGAGTTTGCGTCTAGTTCGTGTCGCACTGCGCTCCGGAGCCGTTCGTGAGTGGCGGTGGCTCACGGAGTGGCATCTTGGGGGTAGGTGGCCACGTAGACTACCCCCCCACCCCCACGTAGGAGCATTGGTCCCGTGTCATCTCGCCGATGATTTTAACCCCCACGCCACCGCCACCACCACCTTGACCTCGCCGGGCCGACCTTCAGTCGTCGGGCCGGCATTTAGCCATCGGCGCCGTGGTCTTCAGCTTCGTGCGTGTGTGAAAGAGGGAAGGGGAGAGAGATAAAAAAAAGTTGTGCAAAATAAGACCCGCTACGAGTGAGCGAGCGTGAATTGTTGTTCCATCTCCAGAGGCGATGTTTTCCCACGCACCAAACTCGATTTGAGGCCGAGTCTGCCTAGGGGGAGGCCCCAGCACCGGTTCAGAGAATCGTCAACGGTGTTGGGTGGCCGTGAGCGGGAATCGAACTCGGGTGGCCGGAGCTCAGGGTGGGGGATCAGGGCGCTAACTGGTGTGCCACCGCTCCCCACCCACACACACAGATTCCCCGTGTAGCCTTAACGGGCTGTTAGGGCAAGTGCTGTTCGCGAGGAGCACCTACAAAGGCCGGAACAGCACAGACAAGGGTCGGTGGCCAGCGCCACGCCCGGCCGCCTTTGTCTCCGGAGCGGCGACGTTCACACACCGCACCAGGTACTCATTTGAGGCTGAGTCGGCCTAGGGGAGGCCCAGGACGGGTTCAGATAATCGTCAACTGGTGTTGGCCGTGAGCGGGAATCAGAATCAGGACGCCGGGGTTCGTAGCGCAGCGTGCTGACCGCTATGCTACCGCTCCCCATCTCACATCAACACACGTGCACGCCAGCACACGTGCATACACACGTGCTCGGGATAGTCCCGAGTCTCCGCAGCCCCAGGCTACCTGCCAATCCCCAGGCGTTACGGGCTTTGGCTGCGAGTCTGCCGGATTTGGGCAGTACAGTGGATTTCTTGAATACATCCGTGCGGGGCCTGCAAGCGTCGCATGTGCCCCCCTCTTGCGTTTGGTCGCTTCTCCAGGCCCCCACCCCACCACATGAAGCTCATGTTCGAGATTAATAACTATTTGGTGCTGCTGCGATGGCTGTGCTGCTCCAGGCACCATTAACAACTCGGCACCTCACGAGTTCCCCTTAAGTGACCTCTGGCCCACGTGGCAGAGGACAGCCACCCGCACCCGATATGCACACGACATAGTCGTGTTTCGTCCACGATGGCTGGCGTTAATTTATTGCGATGGGGGGTAGGGGGGGTATTTGTGTGTGCAGTCATCTGTGGTGGGCTGAGACCATCAAATTTAGAGACCCACAGACTTAGAGACCCAGACTCAGAGACCCAGACTCAGAGAGACCCACATAGCTAGAGATTCATAGACTCGGAGAACCACACTTGGACACAGACTCCCATCGAGACCCACAAACTCACGTAGACACAGACTTGGAGGTTCAGACACAGAACCACACTTACACTCACATCGAGACCCACAGACTGAGACCCATAGACTCACGTAGACACACAGACTTTGAGATCCCGTTGACTTACAGACTGATTAAACGCCTCTAGAGCACAGCGAGTTGCAGGCCTCTGCCCCAATCAACCAACGACTCGCAAGGGAGACTTCCACCCCTGTTGGAGAGAACCCCGCTGTTTTTAATCGCAGGCCGTCGAAGCCCCAGGGAGGGGTCCAACCCCGGGAGCCTCGAGCGGTTGCTCCCCCCCCCCACCTCACTTCTCCACAAAAGGCTCCTCTTAACCGGGGGGAGGGGGGGGGGCGCTCGTGCCAACCGGCGCCAAGGTCACCGGGCACGGGGAGCTGACCCTGCCCCCTTCTCCCCGCGCCCAATTCCCACACACACGCTGCTGCTGCTGCTGCTGCCGCCGGCCCGCTGCGGCGCTGCTAGATGCGGGTCGGCATGTTTTATTTTGGTCGGGCCTTAAGTCGACGACAACCTGTGTGTGTGCGCACGCGCGCGTGCGGTGGGGCAGGTCTCGGGGATATTGGTCGAGCCTCAAAGGCTGCCACAACCGAAGCCGACGGACGTTTTGTTCAACGCCCCGGTGTGGACGACGGGGCGCGTGCTCCACCGTTCCTTGCGGCCGCAGCAGCCGTGCGAAGGACAGCAATGTTGAAACTTAATTAAAAAAACAAAATTTATTTTACCATGCAAGGCCCACTGAGCTATATAGCTCTTTTTTTCAGAAGCGACCTGCCACAAATGATAAGCCTGGCCACAAGCGAGCTATTATTTGTGTCCAGGCTTATCACGTGGAACTGTATAGCATCCAAATAGCTCTACATGGATGTCGATTCTAAAATGTGGAGGGGAAAATACCGGAGGAACCCGGTGAAAAATACACGAGACCACGGGGAGAGACAAACGCAAACTCCAAATATACAGCAGCAGCAGCAGGCGTCAAGGTTGGGATTGAACCCACGACCTCCTGCATACCGGGTGAGGTAGTTAACATCTCATAGCCACCGTGACCTCGATATACTACTATAATCAGCGCGGTGGAGTACGCCTGTGACCCAGCGCTGGAGAAGCAGCAGCATCAGCGGACAACAGCGGAAAGAGCAAACCTGTCGCAGCGACGTTAGCAGCAACCGTAGCGACGTCGAGGCAACGGCGGACACGAGACGGCGCACAGCGTGACGCTTTTAAAAAAAAAAGTGTTTAATTTTTTTTAGCAACTTTTTTTTGCAAGTTAAAAATAAAACGATTTTTTTCCAGAAACAAAAAAAAATCAACAAGTAACACATTTTACGGGCAGGAGCCTGGTGGTGCTGGTGCTGGTGGTTGGTGGCAGTTGCTACTGCTGTCGAGCTGACGATACCTGGGCGATGGTGAAACCGCCGCGCCCGTGGGAGCGGGGGACGCTCAACGTTGCTCCCCCGTAGGCCCCGACGAAGACTTCCCCCGCGGCTCGAGGTTCATTACGATCGGGGGCGCACGCGGTCCTCCCGGGAAGAGCCTCGCTGGGTCTCGAAGGGGCGCGTCCTGTCGGAGGGACGGTGTTGTTCGCCGTCTGCATATCCATCCGAAGCAATTCGGCCTTGCGGATTTTTTTTTCACGTTTTGGCAAAATATTTGAACCGCGACACCGCCTCGCGAGCGGGCTTGCTCTCTTCCCAACGACGTCACGGCGGGATCTTTAACATTCACTGTGCAGAGCAGGCGGTGGTGGCGCGGTATTCTCGGCGGTTAATTCGCGCGCGGCGTCGACCGCCACGCCGTGGACTGCGCCAGCGGCTAGCGCTGTCGCCGAACGCACGGCGTCGGGCTCCAGTCCAGGTGGCTGGGCGGGGGCGGCAGCTTCGTCTCGCGCATCGCGGAGAGGAACTCTAACCACACGGGGCCCCCCCCCCCCGCCACGCCGCCCCCAGCCCGGCCCACGGGGCCTCAAGTGAAATTCGGCTGGACACCACAACGCACGATCAGACGGGCGCGACGGGATGCCCTCGAAAAAAAGAAAACGGGCGATCAGAACACGCGTCGCGTTTTCAACGTGTGTACATCCCCCGCCCCCCCCCCCCCTCTGCGTGGCCGTCAAGACGTGGGGGGTGGGCGAGGCCAAAATTATTTGGTGGGACACCCGAACGATGGGTGGGATGAGCCGCTAAACCATCCACCGCAGGTGATTGAGAAGGGGTGGGGGGGGGGTGGGGGGGCGGGGGAGTCTCTCGCTACTTTTACGACACTTTGAGCGTCTCCTAAGCCGAACGTCGTCGGTCAAGTATGTACGTTGAACCTCTTTCGCACCGTACGTAGCCGACCGTGCTAATCGGCTACCCGCATCGAACACGAGTAGCCGCGTGCCGAAGCGGGGGAAATCGCTCCGCCGCTTCAAGGGATGCCAACACCGACGTCGAAGCTTCAGAAAATAATAATCAGATCACAACCCTGAATCGTGGCTATTCGGCAAATCGCTACCCTAGGGGGTTGGACAGGTTGAACGTCATCTTGTGCACTGCGAGGCTGTGCCACGACACTGTCCGACGTTTCGCCGCCACCCCCCCCCCCGCGCACCGGCAACTCCACGGGAACGCTGCGGAGAGCTGCACGGCACAACCGCGAAAAAACCTACGCGGCAGAATCCTCCAACGGTAGCAACGAGACGAACGCCCTCTCCTTCCCGAGCCAAGGGACGCGCGTATCACAAGCGCCGCAGACGAGACGTCGCCCCCAGGGGAGGGCTGCCCAAACCACACAGGTGTGGGGGAGGGGGGGCCCTCATCCATGCCCCACCCCCCCTTTGAGTGTCACCTCGCGAGCACGTAACCGGGCGGGGGGGGGGGCGGCAGGACCACGTGCATGATCCGATGGCGCGCAGCCGCAACGGATGCGGGGATCCGGCTGGCCCCCAGGCAGGCCACGAGAGAGGCGGGCAGGCGGGCGGGCGCCACCGTCAGCGTTGTTCGCGCGACGCTCACGAGCGCTTGCCCCCCGCCCCCGGGGCGGAGGTGACCACGAAGCAGCTACACGGGACCACGACCGACTGCCGATCTACATAGTCATCGTCGTCATCATCATCATCCAGAGCAAACAAATAAATAACATCTCGCATGGTTACTGCAATTTATTGTTTTGTTTCCCTCCTACACATTCAGGGTGCGGCTTTGCTTGCGGTTATTATAATACACTCTTATAATCACCAGGGCTCCCTTCACACTCACCCCTGCCCGCCGGGGCCAAGGCTGCTGCAGCCGAGGAGGAGGAGGCGGACTCCACTCTCGTAGCGGCGACGACGACGCAAATCCTGGGCTCTGCGGCTCAACCGACGCGCACAACATCAGGACCTTGTCTGACTGTTCCCAGTTGCGTTGGGGGGGGGGGGTCGCGACCCACGCGCCGCTTGTGACCCGGCGAACGTACACACACACACACGCGCGCACACACACACATACATACGCGCGCACACATACATACATACATACACGCACGCACTCACACGTCTGCCCTTCCTGCACCCTGAGGCCGGTGGCCACGGTCTTAACAAGTCTGTGCTGCGCCGGGCGAGCGGGAGGGCGAGCGGGCGGGCGAGCGGGCGACCAGGTGGACGGGCGACCAGGTGGGCGGGCAGGTGGCGAGCGAGCGGGCGGGCAATTGGCGAGGATCTTCCCTTGCCCACCCCCTCCGCCCCCTTTCCCCCCCTCCTTCCCACCCCCAGCCAGGTGGCACCACCGCCCCACCTCGACCCCACCCAAACCCGGGGGGCCCCCCCCCCCGCCCCTCACTGCAGGTAGAGCTCCCACACCTTGTGCACGCAGTAGAGGAGGGAGGCGAGCGCCAGCGTGTTGTGCAGCCGCTTGCGGTACGTGTCGTCCTTGCGCACGAGCACGACGGGCGAGGCGGAGCGCAGCGTGTGCAGCGGCAGGCGCGCCAGCTCGCGCGTCTCGTACTGCACCTGGTACTTGCAGCACGGGTCGAACTGCCACGAGACGCCGTACAGCGCCGCGCAGCTCGCCGACAGCAGCCCCGCCGGCAGGCTCAGCAGGTGGGCGTGCGGCGCCGGCAGCAGGAAGGGGCTGAGCAGGCAGCCGGCGCCCGCCAGCACGGCCGTCTTGTGCAGGCAGTTGCCGACGGCGATCCAGCGGGCCGTCTCGTCGCCGAGCCGCGCCGGCTCCACCACGATGTACTTGTACTGCGACTCGAGCGCGCGCTCCAGCTCGAGCTCGAACTGCTCCTGCGCGTACTCGCTGTCGTACACCTCGTGGATGATGTGGCACTCCAGCGGCGACAGAGGCGCGCTGCCGGGGATGGGCGGGCGGGGGCGGCGGGGTCGGGGCGAGGGGGGGGGGGGTGGACAGGGGACGTGCCGGGAGGAGGTGCAGCAACGAGAGCATTGGCTTTCGGCGACCTTGGTGGACGCCCGTGGTGCCGTAACTCTCCGCCGCTCCGGTGACAGGGCTGGAAGCGCGGCGCTTGGGCAAGTTACAATGAATGCCACCTTGCGCTAAAACTAAACGATTTTTTTTTTACTTTACCAGGTAAGGCCCCGGCGCTGAGCTATCGAGCTCTTTTTTTCAGTGACGACCTGGCGGTCACAAACGATAGCTCAAAGAAGTGGCTTATAATCACGTGGACATTTATAGCATGATGTTGATTCTAAATGTGGAGCGGAAAAAAAAATGGAGGACCCAGAGAAAAATTCACGCGACCATGGGGAGGAAGACGCCGCAAACTACAAATATACAGCAGCAGCAGGCGTCAGGGTCGGGATCGAAACCACGACCTCCTGTACACCAGGCGAGGTAGTTAACATCTCATAGCCACCGTGGCGCACTAACCACCGCCAACCAGCAGTGATCACAAGAACCATCGCGACTGGGGGGGGGTCTTGATGCGAATACCAGAACGACATCGGGCCCAACGTGCACATGCAGGACCCTCCTAAACAAGAGTGTCTGGAGACTCGGCGATGATGATACCCTCCGAAGACAATCTTCCATAGTTATAAACGTAAACAGGGGCGGCATATCCTCCAAGTATGAATTTGCACAAATTGCGGATAACACCCAGACTCGACACGCGTGACGAGCCAGTGTGGGATTCAACGTGAACGCATTAATCGACGCGTCGTTTGTACGTGCGCAGTGACGACGATGGCACCGGCCGAGTGCCGCTCACGGGTCGCTCGGCACCCACAAGCCCCCCCCCCCTTCTCTCTGCGAGCGACGCCGCGTGGCCTTCTCTGCGAAATGAAGGCGCGAGAGGACAAACGGCGAGGGCAGCCACGGCCACTTCACGAAACCCCCAACTTGGCTGCGGAGGTTTAAACGCTCAAATTCACTCTCCCTGCTCAGTGAAACTAAACTATCGATTATTTTTTTATTTGACCGGATAAGGCCCCATCTTATTTTTCAGAAGCCGCATGGCTGTCGCAAATGACAGCTCAACGAAGCGGGCTAATCACCGCGTGGAAATACGCGGCGGCGGCTAAATACACTTAAGTGAGCACGGTGAGCCAGACCCCGCGGTGGAAATTCCACAACTGCCATGGCGAGAGCCAACCGATACTTTAAAGGAGTCAATTCTACCAACACTGGTGGTTAACTTCCCTTCATTTCGCTGACAGCACGGTGGCATTATAGCCTGAGAGAGAGAAATCAATCACTTGGGGTGCCTGGGTGTGGTTCTGGTCACAACACACCACCCTTCGTGCCCAGTACCGGGCTTTAATGCGTTGCTCGCTAACAGCACATGCCCCAACATTCTGCATGGCTAAACGGGGGGATGGGGTTCTTTATCTTTGTATACGCTGTGTATATAAATGACAGGGGCATGTAAATTGGGGCACAAAAGCATGGAAAAGATAATGCTCAGACTTGATCTAGTGAAGCCACGTGCACGTGTCATGTGCACTTGTGCAACATGCTTGCTGACTTGTTAGTAGGTTACTGCAAAGTACAGTATTGGGAAATGTCTAAGCCTATACAGTACAGTCCGTCCAGCATAGAAGAGACGAACGTAAATTCTAATGATGTGCTGGAAGGTTGAAAGAGCCGATGTAGGTTACAAATGTAGTTATTGCCTGAGCTCCGTCGAACTTGAAATTGAGACAATATTACTCACAGGGCAGGGTCACAGCCTTAAGTTACGGACGGCTTTAAAGTCTCGTCCTAAACACGTGACACTCATCATCGGTGATCCGAGTACTTAACCTCCGCGTGCAGTGCGATGTAAAAGCCATCGAACGGCGGGGCAAAGCCCACCGGTGGTTTACGAGTATTAATCGGACAGTTAGTACGCCGTGCGCGCTTTGGTTAACCTTTAAGTGTCGTATAATGACATGAGTGTGCCCTTGCCTTGAGGAGTGGGACACGTGGGCAGGTCAGGTGGATGACAAGAGTTGGCAACTTGGGAGGTTGGTATGAAAGTGTTACGTCAAGTAAAAAAAATGTGTTTTTAACCAGGTGAGAATCCCAATGGGACCAGGATAACCTCATTAGCAGGAGTGTCTAGGTGAGTGTAATCGGGAAGGGGAGGCTGCGGTGGATGGGACAAGTGTGCAGGATGGGGGAGGGCGGGTTCAGCTAAAGTATTTTTTTTATTTTACCAGGTAAGCCCCCACTGAGCTATTAGCCTAATTTTTCAGCAGCGACCTGGCCACGAATGATAACTCAACGAAGTGGCTTATCACGTGGAAATTGATAACAGCCAAACACGCTTTGAACACGTTACCTTGATTCTAAATGTGGAGGGAATAGCCGGAGAACCCGGAGAAAAATCCACACGACCACGGAGAGAGAGAGACACGCAAACTCCAAATATACAGCAGGCGTCAGGGTCGGGAACGAACCCACGACCTGTATACCAGGCGAGGTAGTTAACATCTCACCACAGAGAGAGAGACACGCAAGCTCCAAATACACACCAGGCGTCAGGGTCGGGAAAGAACCCACGACCTCCTGTATACCAGGCGAGGTAGTTAACATCTCCACGCCACGGCGGCGGCCAGGCATTGGAGTGTCACCCAGAGTTTGGCAACCGAGGCAAAGCCGAAATGTGTCAGACGGCAGTGGTGACGAGACCAAGTGGACCATGGGGCGTGGATACGCGTTGACCGTGCAACAGTTGGGTGATATGTAGCAGACGACAGAGATGAGGAGTGGATGGCTGGGGGGGGGGGAGCAACAGCTGTGATCGGACCACTGGACTTGACAATGACGACCCTTTGACCTTCGCAACGTTGTGCATAGACGCCGTTCCTTGCAATTACATTATACAACAAAACAGCTTACGTGGACTACGAGACCAACTCACTCGGGGGGGGGGGGGGGGGGGGGTGTCCCAGACCTCGCCAGATCTCAAAAGCTGAGCAGAGCCGAGCCCCTGGGGTGGGGGATAGTTGTGTTCCTGTGTGGACTGGCTTGCGAGCCCGTGCGTGCGAATGCAGCCCCCGACGGCCAGTGGCAGCAGGAGGTGAAATCCACGTATCGCAAAGCACTGGGCCAATGCCAAATTATCGTAGTAGCAAATGCAGCTATGGGCCACGGCACTTTCAAGTGCCCCACGCTAAACGCTTTAAAGCTATCAATTCCGGTTCAGTGATTCTGCACTTCCTCTATTACTATAGTACTATACCGCCTTCAACTTTAATGAACGACTGGGTGTTTAAGGTTAGCGATTTGTCGTATTTTCTGGCTCTATAGCAAAATTAAAAAATTCAATTACTTTACTATGCAAGTAAACAAAAAATTGCCGTTTTATATTCATGTCTTTTATTTAGGGCCCCTTTATAACACAAGCTACCGGCCCTGCACCAGCTTCATCCGGCACTGCACTTCCACCAAAACCCCACGGGCACGAACGAGCGACGCGGGTGGCGGTGGAAGGAGGAGGGTGGACGAATAAAATCTCCCGAGAAAATCGCATTAATTTGGCAGCGGTGCGCCTTTTAAAACTTAGAGCGCGCGAGAGAGTGAGAGAAAGTAAGAGCGTGAGAGAGAGTGAGAGAAAGAGTGAGTGAGAGGGTGAGTAAGAGAGTGAGAGAGTGAGTGAGAGGGTGAGTAAGAGAGTGAGAGAGTGAGTAAGAGAGAGTAAGAGAGAGTGAGTGAGAGAGTGAGTGAGTGAGAGGGTGAGTGAGTGAGAGTAAGAAAGAAAGTGAGGGTGAGTGAGAGGGTGAGAGAGAGAAAGTAAGAGAGACAGCGAGAGTGAGAGAGTCAAGTCTCCCGCATGCGAAAGGCGGTCGCGAATCAGCGTGTGCCGGCTGTAGGGAACCAGCCGCAGATAGTTGACGCATTGTGTAATCGCGGTTGACATTTAAACACGTTCTATAATCACCGTTCGCAACAGTGAATTCAAGTTAACGGGGGGCTTGGCGCAATGGGGGTGGTGGAGCACGCAATGGGCTTAGAAAGGATGATGATGATGATTATGGGGCACGGTACAACAGCCCTCGAAGGACAGAACGCGTTCAGCGGGAGTGTCGGATTCAGTGCATGACCACTCGCAGGACCGTGGGAGGATGGGGGAGCAGACGACGTCTCGTGAAGTCCGGGGTGGTGGTGGTGGCAGGAGGGAGGTCTCATCCAGCGGTGGATCGATTGAGCGCGACCCGATGGACGGGAGCGATTTACAAAGTTGCGCAACCACTTGTTTACAATCGCTACGACTGTTAAGCAGACGAAGGAGGTAAGTGTGGGGGGTGGTGGTGATGGGGGGTGACTTCGTGCAGGGCGCGCGCGTGTAGCGGCGTGGTCATGGAGCCATGTCGGGTGGTGGTGATGGTGGTGGACGCGCCCGCCGAGTTGAACGTGGTGGTGGTGGAGCGAGCGCCTCAGCGTTCGCGAGGGCCGTCGCGCTCAGGGAATTAAACCCTGGATAGGCCCACGGCTTGACGAAGGGAACCCGCAAAGTTCACGACGGGCCTTAAAGGCGAGAACGGCGTTGGCGAAGGCCGCTTCGAAATCCGCAGCGCGGATAAGCAACGCGCGCCCGGCTCTCGCCTCCCGATTGGTCGAGGCGCTCCGCAGCGACCAACGGGAGGCGAGGACGAGGCGGCCGCTGCCTGTGCGCTGTAGGGAATTCGGCAAGGCGGTGAGGCCGAACTCCCGTCGGGAAGGGAGGTCTTTGCCCGCCCCGCAAACTCAAGCGACTTATCGCCGCCCGGGGAACGCGTTTAGAGCGGGGAAACCAAGCGGCTCCGTGCTATCCACCCTCTCTCTCTCCTCCACGGTAGCAGCGTCAACAACTCCATCACCACCACTACCACCACCCCCCCCCCCCTTGTAATGGCGTTCTCCGCAAGGGACACTCCGCGCGTCTGACCCGCGCGCGCGTCTCCCCGTAGCACCACCACCCCCGAATGGCGGAGCGGGCGGCAGTGGCACTGAACCCGCGCGCCGTCGAGCGAGGCCACGCGGTCGGCTGTGTGAGCGAGGAGGAGGAGGAGGTGGTGGTGGTGAGGGGAGGAGGATGAGGAGTTGGGGGTAGCGCCTGGCAACTCACCTCGCTGCCTCCAGGGCCGCCATCTCGTCGGCGCGGACTCACACGGGCGGGAGCGCCTGGGGCGTGCGGGGCGGTGCTTCGGTTGTGACGTCACGCGCGGAGGTGGGGCGGGCCCATCTTTGTAAGGGACGGCCGCCCCCCCCCCCCGTGTGGAGTGCTCGTGTGACGTCACACACACTCTCCCCCCCCACCCCCTCACAGCCCTTAGCAACATGGCCGCCGCGTGTTTACCTTGGTGCAAGGGCACGGGCGAGTGGTCGCCGACCCCGCCCGCACCATCCACCCCGCTCCCCCCCACCCTCCACCCCCCGCCCCACCCCCCACCCCTATTACGGGACGCCGCGAGGTCAACCAAGCACGCGTTCGCGCGTGACGCGTTTGTAAAACCGTCATCCGCACACGGACATTCTTGTGCGTTTACAAAATACGCGGCTGCGTCAAAGGCTGCGAGACGTTTGACGAGGAGCCGTGCGTGCGTTTGTCTGTCCCGTCGCGGTGCTCGATGCGTTTATTGTTCGTGGTACGAGCAAGTGAGCGAATACGCGGCAATTTCGATGGTCAAAAACACACATACGCGCACCCCGTTACATGTTGATTACGCCACGGTGGCTAGGAGATGATGTTAACTACCTCGCCTGGTATACAGGAGGTCGTGGGTTCCATCCCGACCCTGACGATGCCTGCTGCTGCTGCATATTTAGAGCTTGCGTGTTCTCCGGGTTTTCCCCTCCACATTTATAATCAACGTGCGTTTGTTGTATTACGGAGTTAGACTGATGGCCTTAATCTAAGTTGTCTTGTGGTTGTTGTTTGACTTGCATCTCACTGGGATTTTTTTTGCACACAGTCACATAGTCACTTTAAGATGTTTGTCTTGTTCGTGTTTTTGCTTTGTTGCGGTTGCACCCGATTCAAGAGCCGAATGCTTCACAGGGCTATACCAAAATAAATTAAATGAAAAATAGTATTTGGCCGTTCTAAATGTCCACACGACAATGATGAGCCACTTCGATGAGCGGATCAATTGTGGCCATGTCTCGATTCAAAGCTTTCGTGACTGCAAGGATTCATCTTCTTTGGTTCTTTCGGTAAAGTCACATAGAATGAGAATAAAATAATAAATAAGAATTTTATAGCGTTATTTTATTTTATCAATTTATTATTTTATTCTCATTCTACGTGACTTTACCGAAAGAACCAAAGAAGATGTGGCCATGTCGCTTCTGAAACAATAGCATATACAGCTCAGTAGGCCTTACCTGGTAAAAAATAAAAATAGTTAATTTGATATGAAATCACAATGTGAATCTCCGTCGACCGTATTATAACGCTATAAATATACCATTGTAGTCACGCGTTGCGCGCCAGCAATACCACGCAGCCCCATCTGCTGCAGAGTCATCGCACCGTGCCGCGAAATAAAACTATTAATAGAACGCAGGAGTGAATGAATGAGCTCCATTGTCGTTCTCTGCCAGCCTTGGCATGACCACTGCGAGCGAAACACCCCTCATTCACTGACGCAATTGGTCGCGTCCCATTAACACCCACACCCACCCCACCATTTGGATGAGGTCCACACAGTACTTATTTTTAAACATAACATTACTTCAACATCTACCCTCAACCATTCAAAGAACCCCGTCGATTCCCCTGATTTAGCTCATGAATAATTTATCCAATTCAACCAAAATTCTTTAAACCATTGCCACCCCCCCTCATTCACTTTGCTTTTATAATGGTATCGTCCAAAACAGTACAGCCCCAACCACAGATCTTAATATTTAAACTCAACTCCCCCTTATCGTATCGTAGAAATGTGCATTTAGATTACATTAATTTGCTTCTGGAAATTTCCACGTGATGAGCCACTTTGTTGAGCTAGCATTTGTGGTCAGGTCGATTATGAAAAAAAAGTTAATAGCTCAGTAAGATAAACAAAAATTAGTTTAATTTTACTTGCATATATTTTTAAGTGATTTGTTAACTTTTCCTAAACTTTGTACTCCGATCGTGTGATTATATTTTTTGATGGAACGTTCTGATACGCACTTACTGGACATTTTTTTAAAAAGAGCTTTATAGCTAATCGTATTGCTTCAATAAAAATAAACATTCTGATTCTGATCTGTATCTGCATCAATGATCTCCGTCCCGGGAACAATCAATCTTAACATTTAAGCTTCAACCCCCTAAACCAGGCCTGCACAAATGGTCTCGTCCCAAAACTAAAATGTAAACAAACGCAATCCCCCCCCCCTTTCGCTACAGCCACAATGGTCTCGCCCAGGGTTCAATTCCAGCAGGGTCTGGTCCGGCTAGGCGAGCTGGAAGTGAACCCGGCACACAACGTCAAGCACCCTCACTCGCTGTGGCTAACTCACTTGGGCTCCTCCCCCCGCCCGCACAAATGGTCTCGTCCCGAAACTAAAATGTAAACAAACTTAATCAAACCCCCTTTCGCTACAGCCACAATGGTCTCGCCCAGGGTTCAATTCCAGCAGGGTCTGGTCCGGCTAGGCGAGCTGGAAGTGAACTCGGCACACAACGTCAAGCGCCCTCACTCGCTGATGCTAACTCACTTGCCCCCCCCCCCCGCCCTGCCTGCACAATGGTCTCGTCCCAAGACGAAAATGTAAACACAAACACAATTCCCCCCCTGCCCTCCATTCGCTCCTGCCGTAATGGTCTCGCCCAGGATTAAATTCTAGCTGGGTCTGGTCGGGCTAGGCGAGCTGGAAGTAAACCCGGCACACAACGTCAAGCGCCCTCACTTTGGCTATGTCACTTGGGCCCCCCCCCACGCCTGCACAAATGGTCTCGTCCCAAAACTATAATGTAAACAAACACAATCCCCCCCCCCCCCCGTCGCTACTGCCACAATGGTCTCGCCCAGGGTTCAATTCCAGCAGAGTCTGGTCCGGCTAGGCGAGCTGGAAGTGAACCCGGCACACAACGTCAAGCGCCCTCACTTGCTGATGCTAACTCACTTGCCCCCCGCCTGCACAATTGATCTCGTCTCAAGACGAAAATGTAAACACACACTTAATCCGCCACCTGCCCCCCATTCCCTCCTGCCACAATGGTCTCGCCCAGGATTCAATTCGAGCTGGGTCTGGTCCGGCTAGGCGAGCTGGAAGTAAACCCGGCACACAACGTCAAGCGCTCTCACTCGCTGTGGCTGTCACTTGGCCCCCACACGCCTGCACAAATGGTCTCGTCCCAAAACTAAAATGTAAACACAAACACAATCCCTCCCCCCCCGTCGCTACTGCCACAATGGTCTCGCCCAGGGTTCAATTCCAGCTGGGTCTGGTCCGGCTTGGCGACCTGGAATTTAACCCGGCACACAACGTCAAGCGCCCTCACTCGCTGTGGCTAACTCACTTGGGCTACCCCCCCCCCCCCCCTCTTCGGCCCGACCTACCCCTGCAATATATCGTACGATATTAGACCCACGATAATATCGTGATTACAATTGGCTCATATCGATGTTTTGTTCTACCCCTGTTATTCATTTCCTGAGGAAAAGTACAATGAAACAAATGCACACTATTGGAATTAAAGTTCTAAAGAATGGAATAGCTGTTACCAGTTAAAACAGATATGTTACGTGACGTCATCGTGTTTACAGTCAATCATAAGTTAAATCAATCAATAATAATGTTGTGTAACTGACCGTAATGTGCATTCTTTATATAAAAAAAAACCTCTTAAGATTCTTAGTTAACGTTGCCTTCGACTCGACTAAACTTTTTAATTTACGAGTTAAGGCCCCACTGAGCTATATAGCTCTTTTTTCAGAAGCGGTCTGGCTATCAGAAATGCTAACAGAACGGAGTGGTTCATCATCATCACGTGTAAATGTATAGCAATCAAATACAACAAAAATTGTACGTTGATTCTAAATGTGGAGGGAAAACCCGGAGGAGCCCGAGAAAAATCCACGCGACCACGGGAAGAGAGAGAGACACCGCAAACTCCAAATACACAGCTGGTGTCAGGGTCGGGATGGAACCCACGACCTCCTGTATACCAGGCGAGGTAGTTAACATCTCCTAGCCACCGTGATGATGATGAGAGAGAGACACGCAAACTCCAAATACACAGCTGGTGTCAGGGTCGGGATCGAACCCACGACCTCCTGTATACCAGGCGAGGTAGTTAACATCTCCTAGCCACCGTAGGCAATGCGGACGTTCAGAATAAGCAATACATTACATCGTCCATGACTGCAGGATGACCCCCCCCCCCAACCCCCCAAGCCACATTACCCCTTACAGTAATTATTATTTTTGTGTCATGTATTATATCGTTTTGTGTCGAACTTTGACCCATGTCCAGCAGGGGCACGGGATCAGCAAGTTACAACAACAAGCACAATACAACCCCCCCCCCCCCCCCGATAGTAGTGCACAATAGAGAAAGAGGCAATCCAATGACGAAAAATACATAAAAACAACTAATGTATAAAATGCCGAACTTCAGAAGTCAATAAATCCCTGCCGATGTTTCAACATTACGATTTAAAGCTTTCGTGACTGCAAGGATTCATCTTCTTTGGTTCTTTCGGTAAAGTCACGTAGAATTGAGAATAAAATAATAAATTGATCAAATAAAATAACACAATAAAATTCTCACGACGTTTCGGCCACAACACAAGCGGCCTTCATCAGGTGAAGGGACGAGACTGTCTGGAGGACAGCGCTGGAGCGAACAAAGGTCGCCATCTGAGCGATCTGAGCGTGGCTTTGTTCGCTCCAGCGCTGTCCTCCAGACAGTCTCGTCTCTTCACCTGATGAAGGCCGCTTGTGTTGTGGCCGAAACGTCGTGAGAATTTTATTGTGTTATTTTATTTTATCAATTTATTATTTTATTCTCATTCTACGTGACTTTACCAAAAGAATCAAAGAATATGTTTCAACACTAAATGCAAGCTTGGGCAAGGCGGAAAAACAACAACAACAAAATAGTCCCAGACCACACCTAAGACAACAACAAAATAGTCCCTTGATACAATTGCACGCCAATCTTGGCGCTACGGGATATTTTGTTTTAAAATTTAAAAAAATGAATATTTCCGATAAGGGAGGAAACACAATATTTGTTTTTTTTTTCAAAACGTCGTCTGCTTTGGTTCAAGGCTGCCGATGAAACACTGAATGTCAAAGCCGGCTCGGAGTTTCGCTTGATTGATTGTGCTGAGACAATGCGGGGATTTGTGCTCGTGTTGAACCAATCGGCGCTGGAAAACTTCAGCACCTGCAACGAGGGAGCCCGTTTGGCTGATGGGATGCGTGAAAAAAAACACTACATGTTTGTTTTTTACGTTAAGGAACATATATGGTGTATATATGTACTTGCTTGTATTTAATATGCAAATATGTAACATTTATATTAAGTAGCTTAATTAAGGGCTTTTAAACTCAATCACCAGCCCCCCCCCCCTATATATATTATTCGTTCCGTAATGGTTTCGCCCAGGCCCGGTCACGTGGTCCGCCAGCTGATCACCGCCGCTGTCCCCGCTGAGTCGCCCAGCCCGGGACGAAGAGGAGGACGAGGAGAGAGAGGAGGAGGAGGAGAGAGACGAGGAGAGAGGAGGAGGAGAGAGAAGGAGGAGAGAGAAGGAGAGAGAGGAGGTGGTGAGAGGAGGACAACTGCGCGAGACGGGAGGAAGAGGAGAGAGGAGGAGGCGGAGAGGACGATATACGCGGGACGGGAGGAGGAGAGAGGAGGAGGAGAAAGGAGGAGGAGAGAGGAGGAGGAGGAGGAGAAAGGACGAGGAGGAGAGGAGGAGGAGGAGAGAGAAGGAGAGAGGAGGAGGATCATCATCATCACGGCTTTGTTCGTCCCAGCCGCGAACCAAGAGACAGAAACGCGACGCACACAACACACACCGGCCCTGCCGCCCTGCGTCTTCATCACCATCACCGTCGCCACCACCACCACCACCAAACAACAAACACCGCCCCGTGCTGTTGGGTCGGACTGCACGGAGCGGGCCGGGCCGGGTCGAATCGGATCCGGTTGGGCGGGATCCCCCGGGGGAGGGTTTGGGTGAGCCGAGGTCGGGGCTGAGTCGGCCCGGGGATCTCGGCTGCGCGGAACGGAACGAGCTGGGCCGAGTCACGTTTGTTCGGCTCGTCGGATTGGATCTGGTGGGTGCTCTGCTCGGGTCTGGTGAGCTCGGGTCGGGTCGGGTGGGCTCGGGTCGGGTCGGGTGGGCTCGGCTCGGGTCTGGTGAGCTCGGGTCTGTTGAGCTCGGGTCGGGTCTGGTGGGCTCGGCTCGGGTCTGGTGGGCTCGCCACGGGTCAGGTGTGCTCGACTCGGGTCTGGTGGGCTCGGGTCGGGTCGGGTGGGCTCGGCTCGGGTCTGGTGGGCTCGGGTCTGGTGGGCTCGGGTCTGGTGAGCTCGGCACGGGTCTGGTGGGCTCGGCACGGGTCTGGTGGGCACGGGTCTGGTGGGCTCGGGTCTGGTGGGCTCCGCTCGGGTCTGGTGGGCTCCGCTCGGGTCTGGTGGGCTCGGCACGGGTCAGGTGGGCTCGGCTCGGGTCTGGTGGGCTCGCCACGGGTCAGGTGTGCTCGGCTCGGGTCTGGTGTGCTCGACTCGGGTCTGATGGGCTCGGCTCGGGTCTGGTGGGCTCGGGTCTGGTGGGCTCGGGTCTGGTGAGCTCGGCACGGGTCTGGTGAGCTCGGCACGGGTCAGGTGGGCACGGGTCTGGTGGGCTCGGGTCTGGTGGGCTCGGGTCTGGTGAGCTCGGCACGGGTCTGGTGGGCTCGACACGGGTCAGGTGGGCTCTCCGTGTGGACCAAACGGATCGGGTGACCTCACCTACTCGGCATCGTGCGGTGCGGACGGAGTGGCCTGGGTTAGGGTGGAGGTTGAAGGTAGTGGTCATGGTGGCAGTGGTGTGGTGATGGTGTTGTTGGATTAGACAGAGTTCGTCCTCCCGGCCTTCATCGGTGCCGCTCGCTAACAGCACTTGCCCCCCCAACAGTCTGTTAAGGTTGTCTTTGGTGGTGGTGGTGGAGGGGGTTGGCCTAGTGGTTGTTGTTGATGTTGGTGGTGACTGCTGATATGTGCTGTGTGTGTGTTTGCAGGCTGAGCACTAAGTGGTTGTGACGGTGGTCGTGGTGCTCACCACCCACCCCTCGTGTGCCACAGTGCCGGCTTTCGTAGGTGCCACTCGTTCACAGCACTTGCCCCAACAGTCTGTTACAGGCTACACTGTGGGGGGGATATTTGTCTTTGTTGTGGTAGATGTGGTGATCGTGAAAACTGTCGTGTGGTAAATGTGGTTGAGGGTGAAGATGGTTGTGTGGTAGATGTGGTTGAGGGTGAAGATGGTTGTGTGGTAAATGTGGTTGAGGGTGAAGGTGGTTGTGTGGTAGATGTGGTTGAGGGTGAATGTGGTTGTGTGGTAAATGTGGTTGAGGGTGAAGGTGGTTGTGTGGTAAATGTGGTTGAGGGTGAAGGTGGTTGTGTGGTAAATGTGGTTGAGGGTGAAGGTGGTGTGTGGTAGATGTGGTTGAGGGTGAAGGTGGTTGTGTGGTAGATGTGGTTGAGGGTGAAGGTGGTTGTGTGGTAGATGTGGTTGAGAGTGAAGATGGTTGTGTGGTAGATGTGGTTGAGAGTGAAGATGGTTGTGTGGTAAATGTGGTTGAGAGTGAAGATGGTTGTGTGGTAAGAAGATGGTTGTGTGGTAGATGTGGTTGAGGGTGAAGATGGTTGTGTGGTTGAGGGTGAAGATGGTTGTGTGGTAGATGTGGTTGAGGGTGAAGATGGTTGTGTGGTAAATGTGGTTGTGTGGTAGATGTGGTTGAGGGTGAAGGTGGTTGTGTGGTAGATGTGGTTGAGGGTGAAGATGGTTGTGTGGTAGATGTGGTTGAGGGTGAAGATGGTTGTGTGGTAGATGTGGTTGAGGGTGAAGATGGTTGTGTGGTAGATGTGGGTGTGTGGTAAATGTGGTTGAGGGTGAAGGTGGTTGTGTGGTAGATGTGGTTGAGGATGAAGATGGTTGTGTGGTAAATGTGGTTGAGGGTGAAGATGGTTGTGTGGTAGATGTGGTTGAGGGTGAAAGTGGTTGTGTGGTAGATGTGGTTGAGGGTGAAGGTGGTTGTGTGGTAGATGTGGTTGAAGGTGAAGGTGGTTATGTGGTAAATGTGGTTGAGGGTGAAGGTGGTTGTGTGGTAGATGTGGTTGAAGGTGAAGGTGGTTATGTGGTAAATGTGGTTGAGGGTGAAGATGGTTGTGTGGTAGAAGTGGTTGAGGGTGAAGATGGTTGTGTGGTAGATGTGGTTGAGGGTGAAGATGGTTGTGTGGTAGATGTGGTTGAGGGTGAAGATGGTTGTGTGGTAAATGTGGTTGGGGGTGAAGGTGGTTGTGTGGTAAATGTGGTTGAGGGTGAAGATGGTTGTGTGGTAGATGTGGTTGAGGGTGAAGATGGTTGTGTGGTAGATGTAGCTGAGGGTGAAGGTGGTTGTGTGGTAGATGTGGTTGAGGGTGAAGATGGTTGTGTGGTAGATGTGGTTGAGGATGAAGATGGTTGTGTGGTAGATGTGGTTGAGGGTGAAGATGGTTTTGTGGTAGATGTGGTTGAGGATGAAGATGGTTATGTGGTAGATGTGGTTGAGGGTGAAAGTGGTTGTGTGGTAGATGTGGTTGAGGGTGAAGGTGGTTGTGTGGTAGATGTGGTTGTGTGGTAGATGTAGTTGAGGGTGAAGATGGTTGTGTGGTAGATGTGGTTGAGGGTGAAGATGGTTGTGTGGTAGATGTCGTTGAGGATGAAGATGGTTGTGTGGTAGATGTGGTTGAGGGTGAAGGTGGTTGTGTGGTTGAGGTTAAAGATGATTGTGGTGGTGTGATGACGGTTGTCTAATGCGGTGGTAGTTGTGAAGGTGGTTGCAGGGATTGTGGCTCTTATTTCCATGGAGGACAGTGTAAGGTCAATGAGGCCGTAACGTGGAAGGAGGTGATGGTGAATGGTTTGAATAACGTGATCTCACCCAAAAACGTTTATTATGAATAATATTGGTCGCGAAAGCCTACGTGTTAAACTAACTACCACTATTTTTACGTCACCAGGTTCAGGCCCCACTGAGCTGTGTAGCGCTCTTCTTTCCAGAAGCGACCCTGGCGATCACAAATGATAGCTCAACGAAGTGGTCTCATCATTATCATCATCATCGCGTGGACATTGATAGCTGCAGCAGGCGAATTCTCTAAGACGCGTGGTGACGTTGATTCTAAATGCGGAGGGAAAACACTGGAGGGTCCCGGAGAAAAATCCTCACGACCACGGGGAGAGACGCGCAGACTCCAAATATACAGCAGCAGGCGTCAGGGTTGGGATCGAACCCGCCACCTCCTGTATACCAGGCGAGGTAGTTAACATCTCCTAGCCACCGTGATGATGATGATGAGAGAGAGACACGCAAACTCCAAATATACAGCAGCAGGCATCAGGGTCGGGATCGAACCCACGTTATTGGAGTTGGTGGTGGTAGTGCTTAGTGGGTGCTAATTGTAAGTTGTTGGAGGTTGTTGTGGTTAGCGATTTGTTGTAGGTGGTGGTTACTGATAATTAGTGATTGCTGGTGGTGGTTGTTGATAATGGTAGCGGTTAGTGAATGGTGGTGTTTGGGAATTGTTGGAGGTGGTGGTTAGCGATGGTTAATGGTTGTGGTTTTTAGTGGTTGATAGCGGTGGTGATTATTGGCGTGTGGCGGTTTGTGGTGTTTAGTTGGTTGTGGTTAGCGGTTGATGGTGTTGGTTGTGGTAGTTGTTGGAGGTGGTGATAGTTAATGGAGGTGTTGATGGTGAGTGGTCGATGGTAATTCTGGTTACTGGTTGGTTGTGGTTGTTGTGCTGTGTGGTTGTGATGGTTTTGGAGGCCATGGCGAGCAATAGTGGTTGTTGTGTTTGCGCTCAACAACCACTAGGATAGAGGAGGAGGAGGGGGGAATGGTGGAGACTGGATCGTGCGTGCTGGCGGTTAGTGGTGGTTGTTGATGGTTGTCGTGGTTGTGCTGCAGGGACTGGATCGTGCGTGCTGGCGGTTAGTGGTGGTTGTTGATGGTTGTCGTGGTTGTGCTGCAGGGAGGAGTGTGGATCTGGAGGAGGAGTGTGGAGTTGTATCAGCTGATGATGGTTGTTGGAGGAGGTTCGTGAATGACTCTGCGGGGGAGTTGGGAGGCAGTCGCCCCCCTCCCAGCAACAATGGAGGGCAGAGGAGTGACGCTCGTGACAACGAGCGGAGTGCCGGGTGGCTCAAGCGCGGGGAGTTGGCACAGTTGGCCAGCCATCTCAGTCGGTCAATTCATGGCACCTGCTGGGTCTGTTCCGTGACCTCCTGCCAGCGGGCCTTCGACACTTCACGCGGCCTCAAAGTGCACCTGGCCTGGCACCGGCACTTCGTGGTGAACGGCGGTTATGTTGTGTTGCGGTTGTGCTGCGTGGCGGTGGAGGTCATTGCCGATGCGGCGTCGTACGTGCTTGGTGATGGTTAGTCGTCGTTCGGTGGTTGACGTTTGCGGTTGTGGCGGTTGTGCTGCAGGGACGACGAGGAGGAGGAGGAGGGTGACGAGGAGATGGCGGACGCGGCTTCGTACGTGCTGATGCAGGCCGAGAACGGGAGCCTCGTCAGGGTGGAGCACAACCGCAAGAAGAGGCAGTTCTTCATTCGCCTCAATGGTGAGGCCTGCGCACTCATTCCCTGTCATTCAGTCATTCATTGACTTTCACTCATGCCGGTCATTCGGTCGCTTATTCCGTCGCTTGTCAAACTCGGTCAACGGGTCACCCGTTCGCACGGCGTTCACTCGTGCCTTTTCTCACTCGTCGCACTCGTTCGTGAAGTCGCTCGGCATTTTCGCTCACCCGCACTTTCGCGCATTTATTCACTCCGTTCTTTCGGTAGTTAATTAAGTAATTTGTCTCATTGAGCCTATTCATTGATTCAGTCACTCGGTCACTTAGTCTGATTTCCGTACCTCCGATTAGCGCGATTGCCTACGTACGATGCGAAAGAAGTTCAACACACGTACACGCTACTATATACTACACTACACTAAACACTACTATGCACTATACTACTGTACACTTTGATTAGCACGCTTAGCTACATGCGATGCGAAAGAAGTTCAACATACATACACACCACTATACAGTGCACTACTATGCACTATCACACTACACTACTATACACTACAGCACTATATGCTGATTAGAACGGTTGGCTATGTACGGTGCGAAAGAAGTTAGACATAAATCCGTACTATGATACACTACACACTACACTACTATACACTCCGATTAGCACGGTTGGCTACGTACGATGTGAAGAAGTTCAACATACGTACACACCACTATACGCTGCACGACTATACTACTCTACACTACTATACACTACACGAAACACATTACACTATTATACACTACTATACACAATGCACTACTATACACTACACACGACTATACATGACTATACACTACACTACTATACACTACACTATACACTACACGAAACACATTACACTATTATACACTACTATACACAATGCACTACTATACACTACACACGACTATACATGACTATACACTACATTACTATACACTACACTATACACTACTATACACTACACTACTATACACTCCACCATATATTCATCGTGAAACTGCCGCTCGTGTCGCGGGGGCGTGGCGCCTTGTGCGCACCTCTGATGCAACCCTGCGGAGGCAAGGGGGTTAGTGGATCACAGCGAGACCTCCATCCTCGCCGGTGCGTTGGGCCCTGTGGCCAAGGGGCCAATCGATACGTGGGGATTTCTCGGTTGGATGGTGGTGGGAGCCGGGTTCTCAGCGTTTTCCACGCGGAAACAAACACACAACACATCCATCGCAAAGGGGGATTTGGTCGAGGCGGGCGGGCGGGCGGCCGGTCGGTGGCTCGGAAGGGGCAGGGAAGGCGGGAGGGAGCTGGCGCCGGCTGAGGCGGGGGGGGGGGGGCTTGCGCCTCTACCGCCCTACGTCGTAACGAAGCTGCGTTCTCAAGCGCGGCGAGTGGGGGGAGGAGGGGCAGAGTGGTTGGGCTCTCAGTTGCACCTCCGACACTGCCCAGTCATCTCCACCACAGGGGGGCGCACCGTTTGGAGAAGGCTCTTGAAACTATTTTTTTTATTTTATTTTACCAGGTAAGGCCCCGCTGAGCTAGTTCCTTTTTCAGAAGCGACCCGGCGGCAATTGACGACTCAACGAAGTGGCTCATCATGTGGACATTTTATTCTAGCCGGGGGAAAAACCTGAGGACCCGGACAGAAACACACGCGAACACGAGGAGAGACACGCAAACTCCAAATCTACAGCAGCAGGCGTCGGGCTTGGGATCGAACCCACGACCTCCTGTATACCAGGCGAGGTAGTTAACATGTCGCCGCTGTGGTTGGCCCTAAGGTTCGTGGAGCCAAACTGCGTCTTTGCCCGAATCCTTGGGCTTCCGCCCGCAAAGGCAAAGGCTCGCGGAGCGAAACGTAGGTTCCCCCCCCCCACCGCCCCCATCGTCAGGTCGTTCGGTGGCCGCCGTGGCTTGGATCCCTCCTCGCTGTGAAGGTGGCGAAGCACAGCATGGGTTGCAAAGGCTAAAGACCGTGCCTGGTGCCTCTGCTGTACCCTCCAGCTGGCGGGGAAAGGCGGCCTGGGTTCTGCACTCTTCTGCCGCTACTGCCGTGGTCGCTTGCTCTGACATTCACCCCTTGATTCCTCCACTCCCTCGATTGCGCCACGCCCGTTGAGGACTCGGTCTGCCAGACTGACCGTCTACCCAGGGGTGCCACGGTGGCGAGATGTTGACTTCCTGGCCTGGTGTGTGGAGGAGGTCGCGGGTTCGATCCCGACTTTTTGTGTGTATGCATGTTGAACTTTTTACATAACCAACTGTGCTTATTGGAATTGCGCGACCCTGACGCCGTATATATTTGGAGTTTTCGTGCCTCTCTCTCTCTCTCCCCCCGTGGTTGCGTGGATTTTTCTCCGGGTCCTCCGGTTTTTCCGTCCGCATTAAGAATCGACGTGCTTTGAGAGTATTTGCCTGCTATGCATTTCCACGCGATGCTAAACCACTTCGTTGAGCTGTCACTTGTGGCCTTGCCTGGTAAAATAAAATAATGGTCCTGTTCCGTCCCATCCACATCGCGTTCGGAGTTGCTCGCTATCAGCACTCGCCCCAACAGCCTGTGTAGGCTCCACGGGGGGAAGGGGGGGCGTGGGGAGGATCTTCACCTTTGTGCCGCACAGGTTACAGTGACCGGGCCGTGCTGCTCTACGAGTACATCGGCAAGAAGACGGTGGACCTGCAGCACACCGAGGTGCCGGACGGCTACCGAGGGCGCGGCATCGCACGCCTGCTCGCCAAGGTGCCCCGGCACAACGGCGCTTAACCCTCTCTCTCTCTGTCTCCATCTCCCGGTGAACTTTTACACGGCTGTCCCGGTGAACCCACACGGCTGTCACGGTGAAACCGACACGTCTCTCACATTTTACTCACCCAGCAAGCTGACCCAAAACTCAATGGTGAACCATGCGTGGATCATGGTATCGACTATGAAAGCCGTCCGCCGTGGTGGTGAGATGTTAACTACATCGCCTGGTATGTAGGAGTGCGTGGGTTCGATCCATGTTTATTTGGAGTTTGCGTTTCTCTCCGTGGTGAGATGTTAACTACCTCGCCTGGTATACAGGAGGTCGTGGGTTCGATCCCAACCCTGACGCCTGCTGTATATTTGGAATTTGCATGCTCTCACTCCACCTGGTCGGATGTATTTTTATCCTGGTGCCTCCGTAATTTTTTCCCTCCACATTTAGAATTGACATGCTCTAAATTTGCAAGCGATGATGATAATCCACTTGGTTGGCCAGGTCGCTTCTGACAAAATTGCTACGCAGCTCCGTGGGGCCTCACCTGGTGAAATAAAATAAAAAAAGTTTAGTTTTAAGCTTGAAATGTATTAATGTATAGAGCACTTGCCCGTTACCGGGTTACACGGGGGATCTGTGTGGATCTTTCCTCTTGTCACCCCACCCCTCCCACCCGTCCGTGCCGCCACCCCCACCGCCTCACCTCTTACCCAAGGCCTCCATGGACTTCGTGGTGGAGGAGGACCTGAAGGCGCACATCACGTGCTGGTACATCCAGAAGTTCATCAAGGACAACCCCTTACCTCAGTACCTGCAGCGGGTGCAGAACTGACGCCGCCATCGCCTCTTCCTCCCACCGCCTCGTCGCCCACGGCATCCCCCCCCCCCCCCTTCCCTCGCCTCCACCGGGGCAACGGTAACCCGGCAACTCCGACGGTGCCCGGCCGCGTCGCCCTGGTTAGCACGTCCGGTCCTCCGGTGGGCGGCGGTGAAGGGCGGCGGGGGTCGGGTGGTGGTGGTGGTGGGGGGGGGGAGCTGCCATCTCCTCGCCGGCGATGGTGCCCGAGCGTTTGCCGGGAGACGCGTGGGACTTGTGCCGCGCGTGCGATGGACAGCCCCTGCCGCCGCTGCCGAGGCGGAAAAGGCGGAACTTTGGGAAGCGCGCGGTGGCACGGTCGTTGAGGAGGAGTGCCCACCGTAGCCACACGACGGGCGGAAGGCACGGGGGCGGATGAACTTGACACCGGACGACGACGACGACGACGACGCTGCAGCCGTTTTTATTCCCGCCGCTTCGGCATCCCGGTTTCACCGCGCCGGGGGACGTCGCGGGCGCGAGGGCCCGCGGTGCGATTGCCCGGTTGCCCGCGTTGTCACGGAGAGCGGTGATCCATGGAGGGTTGTGCGTAGGCCCTCCCGGGGGGGGGGGGGGCAATGCTGTCCATAACGAGACCGAGTGTAGCGAGTCATTGGATCGGGCAGAGTGATTGATTGGCCTGTAAAAGAAAAGTTTTTGGGGTTGTGCAGAGAGACATCGAGCGAAGGATGCGTCACGGCACTGGACAGAGAGTCATTTATCTGCGCAGGGCCATATAGCTGGATGGGGCTGGGTAGATGGTCATTGGACTGGAGAGACAGTTATTGGGGTGGGCAGTTATTGTACCGGGTGGAGAGTGTTTGGATGGGTAAGAGAGTCGTTGGTTTTAGGAACACATCATGGGACTGTGCAGAGACTCATTTGGCTGTGCAGTCATTGGGCTAAGTAGAAATTGATTGGGGAAAAGTTCAGTGGAGGGAGTCACTGGGTAGAGAAGTCACGGAGCCTGGTAAAGATCTTCTTGGTTCTTTCGGTAAAGTCACGTAGAATGGAAATAAAAAAATAAAAATAAAACATAATAAAATAAAATTCTCACGACGTTTCGGCCACAACACAAGCAGCCTTCTTCAGGTGAAGGAACAGAACTGTCGGGACGACAGCGCTTCAATGAACACTGCTAAGCTTGGCAGCGTCGTTTAAGCTGGGTGGGAGGAGCAGAGCGCCTTGACAAAGGAGTTTACATATCAACAGAAGAATTTAGCATTGAAGTAGCTGTGTTAATGTGTTGGATTAGCAGGGTGTTAAAGTCAGAAATTAGCATGTAACTGGGAGATTAGCATGATGTTAGTGTGAGGGATTAGCATGTAACTGGTCACGGAAGTAGCTATGTTAAAGTCAGAGTTTACATATCAACAGAGGCATTTAGTATATTGACGCTAAAGAACTGCAACTACCCAACTATCATACAATAAGCCGATGTGAAAGAACTACGTGTAAACTACATCAATATAATAAATGTACTCAATATATTCTTCAATAGGTTGAGCTATTAACATAAAGGTGTAAAGATGTCGTGGTGTCTGGTTAGAAAGTCCGGTGGACTAGGTAAACGGCATCGTGGTGTCATGCAACTGGGCGAAGTGATTCGTCAAGGGGCCGGGTAGCGAATCGTTGGGTTGAGTCGCGCGTCATCAGACCGGGTCGCGAGTCTTTTTGGCTGCACAAAGACAAAGATCCCCGCCCCGTGTATCCTGCAAACAGACTGTTGGAGCAAGTGCAGTTAGCGAGTAGCGGCACCTACGAAGGCCGGCACGGCGCACGAAGGGGGTGGGTGGCCAACGCCACGCCCGGCCGCTTTTGTCTCCCCGGTGGCGATGTTTACGGACCGCACCAGGTACTCATTCGAGGCCGAGTCGACCTAGAGGGAGACCCCGGACCGGTTCAGATAATCGTCACCGGTGTTGGCCGTGAGCGGTAATCGAACTTGGGCCGCAGGGAGTTCGTAGTGCGGCTGCGCTACCGCTCCCCGTTTCGGGCTGCAAATGGCAGGCCGCGCCCGCGAGTTCTGCTGGAGCCAGGAGGAGTTTGAATTTGGAGGGCAAGGCCATAAAATCACTGGAGCTTCTGTGGGCTCTTGAGCTCGACACTATCGCGCGCGCTCTCTCTCTGTCTCTCGCGCTCCTCACTCTACCATCACAATCTCCGGGTTTATTTTAATGGTTGTGCCCAAAACCCCCGTTTGACGTCGTTATTACTGTCGCGAGCATGGTCCAAGCTTCGCATCCCCCCCCCACCCTCCCTCTGCCATCCTCGACTTAGTGCCTTAGTTTTTATTTATTGTCTTAGGTAGCTAGTATGTGTCCGTGTGTGTCTGTGAGTCCGTGTGTGTCCGTTTACGCGCGCACGTAAGTCCGTGCGTGCGCGTGTGTCCGCGCATCTGTAAGTCCGCGTGTCCGTGCGCGCGCGTGTTTTGCGTGTTGGATTTGTTGTGGTGCTATTTAGATTTTTTATTATTTTTTACGAGCATTGTAGTCTTTCTGGTCTGTAACCGTATTCGATGGCACGTCGTCGTCGTCGTTGTTGTAGTTCCCAAGCTTTTATTATTTGAACGTCCGCCCCGATCGTCACACCGGCGTCCACAGATCTGGCGGGTGCGAGAGGTGGGGGAGCGGCGTGTAACGCTGCAAACTCCACGGCGGGGAAACGCGATTTTCGGAGAGACGCAAAGTTCTCCCCGGGCGGAGACGACTTCCCGGAGAGACGTTTCGTCGAGTTGGGCCGCGAGCGACGGTTTGGCGTGGCCGCGCCGCGCCGCACGGCCATCCCCGGCGGCAGTCACACCGCGGTGTGATCGTCGCCGGGAGAAAATCGATTCCAAAAATGGCTTTTGACGCAGCGGCGAACGGCAGCGGCCTCCGTGGTTTGTGCGGTGCGTACGATTGGATTGCATCCATATACGTGCGTATGTACGTTGAACTTCTTTCGCACCGTACGTAGCCAGTCGTGCTAACCGTAGGTGCAATGGAAAGACAACAGACTAAACACAAAAAAGCACTTGGAAAGAAATTAGTTTTCAATCTCGACGATTTTAAAGTTTCATAGCTCCAGCAGCGCATCTGAATATCGGAAGGAAGGGCGTTTCCAGACGGCCACAGAAGCGCATCTGAAAGCGCCGCGCGTTGCGTTGACCACCGCCTTTGCTCGATGGCTTAGCCAAAAGCCGCTTGCGAGGATGACCGGAGTTTGCGTGATGATGGTTTATGCTTCTTGACGAGATCAGCGGCAAGGTATTGCGGTTCATTTGTGGCGAGCACCTTGTGTGTGTGTGTATAAGGAGTGCGATGGATCAAAGCATCACTACACCCCTATGTTATTGGTATAAATTAAATGTATTTTATTTAGGCTACACCGGAGACTTCTACTATCAATCGTGCGCAGGGCGATGGGCAAGTTGGTACATCGCAGGACCGTGTGGGGACGGTCGTCGTCCAGCAGTGGATTGGTCATGGCTGATGATATTGATGATGATGGTGATGATGGTTTGTCAGTGGAAGATGGGTCTAGCCGGGTTCAGCGGAGGGGATGTAGGCGGGCATGTTTCTAGAATTGGAATCTTTGTTGAGACCAGAGGAATCCGATGAGCTACAAAGCTTAATTTTTTTGTTTTTTTTATTACCTATCACAGATGCCCATCGACGGGGTGAGAGCGGTCCGACCGCTGCACCAGCGGCAGGGGAAACCTTTCGTCCGTGTCGTGGGCAACAATGGGGGCCCTTGAGCTTTTGTTGCAGAATGCGCGTAAGGATCCCGCACCCACCCATTAGCAAGGTTTGGCTACGTGCGGCGCGAAAGAAGTTCAACGTGCAGGAGGGGGGCGTGGGTTGGATCCCAGACCCCGACGCCTGTACGTGTGAAGTTTGCATATCTCTCTCTCTGCCCCTCTCTCCCCGTGGTTCACACGCAAAGAGTCGTTTCGTTTTTGGACATCAACCCCCCCCCCCCCCCCCCCTCCAGCCCACAAGCCATTTCGGAGACTTCAGCGCACTCCGGCTTCCGTCTTACACCCGTGTGCAGGTCAAGCACACGTGCAGCCCTTGGGACACTCCACCGCCGGACGGGCGGTTCGCCGCGCCACTCCGCGCCGGTCGCGCGCGTGCCAGTCGGCGCCGGGTCAGCGCGTGGCGTCGGTGAGGTGGCGGCGGTGGCGGCGCTGCCGCCACCGGCGGCGAGGGGGGGAGCGTAGACGCGGGAGCGTGGAAGTTGAGTACACTGACGACAACGGACGACGACAACGGACGACGACGGGATCTTCTGCGAGGGCGCCCTTCCGGGGCGTCGCGCAGGCTCGGGGAAGGGGACCGGGCTTTGGCTTAGGAGAGCCGACGCGACGGGGTGGGCGAGTTCGGAGTTGCGGGCGAATCGGCGGCCAGCGGCATTGCGGCGGGGGGGGGGGCGGGGGGGGTTCGTCTTTGTTGTGCTCGTGATCGTGCCGTGCGCCGTGCGTGTAATCGGGGGTGGGAGGGGGGGGCGGTGGTGGGGGGCAAATGGGAGGTCGAATGGGGGGGGGGGGGTGGGCGGTGAGTTTTAAAAAGGTGGAGGATCGAGATGGGGGGGTAAGTGGTAACGCTGGGGTCGTGTTTGCGGTGTCTTAGAGTGGAGTGCGTTGGTGCTAAGGGAGGATCGTTGTCCAGGAGATAAATAACGAGTTTGAACGTGCGTGCGACCTCGCCTCATTTCAACCCTTTCCCGTTCTGCTGACGTACGTGAACATCGTCACGTTTTATTCAAAATGGCGTTCCGGTGACGTGCGTGCGCGTGCGTGTACGTCCTCGGAACGGAAACGGATGACAAAATAAAATAACTTCATCGGTGACGAGGCTCCCACAAGGCCACGCGGGGAGGGGCGTGCGGGCACAGCGTTGGCGCCAAGCTGTCGTAGAGAGTGCCACGGTCGCCACGGTTCTCTGCGGCAACGTCTTTTAAAAAAACAACGTCGCCGCTGCTGTGCCTCTCTAAATAAAAGTCACGGAGAGCCGCTCGCGCGTTCCCGAGATTCGGCGACTTGCAGACAGTCCCGGAATGGCAAAGGGGTTTAATAAATCGTGATCACGACTATTTGACCGGTTGTCCGTAACACGTGCAGCCCATCGTCCCGCCTGGTTCGCTAGAATAAGGAACACTGCTGTGGGGGAAGGTCGATTGTCTTGTAGTTTTTTTTTTTTAATGCTCGTTCTCCCGTCATAGGAATGTGGAATTTCCAACACCGCTTCACGGCTGTAATACGACAATTAGCACGGTTGGCTAAGTACGGTGCGAAAGAAGTTCTCAGTACACACACACACAGACTCTCATAGTCACTCACTCGCCTACCCTCCAATTAGCACGGTTAGCTACGTATGGTTGCGAAAGAAGTTCAACACACGTACATCAGAACAGGAAATCATCGTGGGTCATTTTGGCCTCCGCCAATGCTAGGACTTGAAACGTTTTAAGAGACATCGCATGTTTTCACTGTCCTGCGGTCGCTCCGGGCGTCTTCGCGCGTCGCACGCTGCCTCCTGCCCGAGAACGGATGGGGAGGGCGAGTCGCGTATCCGTGCATCCGATGTTGAGAGTTCGCTTGGGAGTTGCCGTCGTGAAGTGCGACGACGACGACGACGACGACCCCGAGAGCGGACCAGACGCGCGTTCGGCTCCCCTCTCCGATTTGTCGCGGCTGACTACGTACCGTGCGGAAGAAGGTTCTACCCACGCACGCACGTACGAGCGGCGACGTCACACGGTGGCGATGGCGTCGTGGTCGCGGGTTAAGCTGCTCCGAAAATAAAATAAAAACACCGTATGCAATGGCAAGTGTTCTTCGGTCGTTATCACTCGGCCAACCGCACGCTCCTATCCCGGGTGCAACGCGGCATCTGCGTATCCCACTCGCCGAGGACGAGCTCTGGGCGGATATGTGAACATCGGATATGTGAACGTGAGCCAGTATTTCGGGCACAGTGTTAAGACCGCATCTCATTTCTAGCCAGATCAGCCTCCGATGTAAAAATCTTTTTTCCCTTTTCCCATTCCAATTATTTCAAGCGTACGTCATCGGAACATAATCGGAAGGTAAATTAAAGTAAAGTGACTTTATCGGGAGGGCGTGTGGGCACAGTCTGGCGCCAGCTATCTTCTAGTGGCGGTGCTGCTGCTGCGCCTCTCAAAATAAAATGAACGCCGAATCACTCCCACGTTGCGAGATTTGTTAGTGAACGGGGGACACCCACCCACCCTGCAACCTCCAGACAGTCTCGGAACGGGAAGGGGGTTAATATTTTTAATAATAAGCGTGCAGTCTGGCAGCGGCCATCGTTTTCAGGGCCTCGCGATGACGAACGATTCAGAAACTCGGGGTCAGTGACGAGTGAAACGGAGCAAAATCTCCACAATATTCGTTTTGTTTGGGTTACATCGCGTAAATATAAATGTGTCGTTTAAACCCGCCACCACCCGACACAGACAGTTATTAAGGCTTGTCACGTAAACAAAACGTGGCCAATTCGTCATTGGCACAGCACACCGGTTGTGTGTTGGAGAGCAAATGCACAACATTTACAGCCCGAGTACGACGTTTCGCCAGTAATTACAACGGCCATCATCAGGCGACAGCCAGATTTGTGGAGACATCCTTCTTCTGTTTCGATCCAACCGGCAATGGATACCCATTGTAATTTATACGCATTCAATAATTCACCCCCCCCACAACCCCGTTGCACGTGAAAGGCCTCACAAGTGACGTCATCACATCTACCCCTCTATTTAAGGAACGAAACAGGAGGATTTATCCACAAATCTGATGCCGGTTGCAATTACTGGCGAAACATCGTACTCGGGCTGTAAATGTTGTGGATTTGCTCTCCAACACACAACCGGTGGTGCTGTATTCATAGCGAATTGGCCACGTTCTGTTTACGTGACAAACCTTACCAATTTGGCTGTGTCGGGTGGTGGCGGGTTTAACAAAACATTTATATATTTACGCGATCTATCCCCCCAAAAAAACCTACATTATGAATGATATTGGTCGCGAAAGCGTACGTGTTAAACAGAAACAAAAGCTGACACGTTTTGTGCACCCACGCGCGATCAGGCTGCGCGTCGCCTGTGACACGGTATGTAACCACGGTCCGCGGGGAATGTCCACGTTTTGTCGTTTGCCCGTAGACCAATGTGTAATTTTTTTGCTATTTTGTGTGTCCAAAACAAAACGAAGAGAACGATTAAAAGTTTCTGTGTACAATGCCGGTCCGTTTGAAAATTTGCTCCGTTGAAGTCGCGAATGTCAGCGTCGCCCCTCCACCTTTTTTTTTCGTTTGATCCGAGAAACTCCTCGACATGTTCGCCGATAATAACATTCCTGCGACGGGTAACGTTGTGGCCAACGGGCCTTCTCCAGGGAGCACCAGCTGACCAAAGATGTCTTTGCGAGTTTGTTCTTCGTGCACCGCGGCCGAAGAAGTACGACCGAATAAGTCAAGGATCGCTTTTGTTGCTTCTGCTCTCACTCTGGTCCATCGCCTTGCTCGTTCCAGTAGCCCGACGGTTAACATTTGCGAACGTTTAACTTTTTACGCACCGTACGTAGCCCAACCGTTACTTAGTCGGAGGTGCGGCACGGGCGGGTGGGGGGGAAGGACAACAAACTAAACACAAAGAGTAGTTTCTAAAGAAATAACTTTTCAATCGAGATTTAAAAGTGCATAGCTCCCATTGGCTTCCTGATATCGGAAGAGCGTTACAGACGGCTGCCCAAACTGCTTCGCAACTGCCAGGTCCAGGTTAGCGGCTCTTTTGGTGAAGGGGCTTTTTTGTTAGCGTGGCACCCAAACTGTGGACCGCCTCGCCACTTGCAATCGGGCAGTCGGAGTCGGTAGATAGATTCAAGTCTGCTTTGAAAACCCCAGCTCCTTAAAGTGGCCTTCTTCCCTCTCTCGTTTGGTCGGTTTCCCCCCCCCCCCCGGTTCTGTGTTTTTGTTTCCTGCCTTTCATGCATTGCGATCCTAGGATGCAATGCGCATTGTACATTTGAATTATTAAGCGCATCTGAAAGTTGCGCGATGGAGTGACCGTACGTCAGTGTGATGGAGTGTCAGTACGTCAGTGTGATGGAGTGACCGTACGTCAGTGCGATGGAGTGTCCATCCATGTTCGACGGACGGCCACTCCACCGCGCAACTTTCAGATGGGCTTCATAATAATTATTCAAGTGTACAATGCGCATTGCATCCTCGGATCCCAATGCATTAAATGCAGGAAACAAACAGCCAGGGGTGGGGGGTGGGGGCAACCGACCAAACGAGAGAGGGAAGGCCACTTTACAGAGATGGGGTTTTGAAAGCAGACTTGGTTGTTTCCTGCATTTCATGCATTGCACATGTTCGATGGTCAGCCGAGTGCCACGGCGAGGGTGACCCGGAGTTTGCGTGACCGTCTATACCCCCCGACGAGGTCAGCAAGGTAACGTAGAGTGTAATGCATTTACCTTTTTATCGATCCACACAATTGGGTACAATCGTAAATGCAGCTTGTAAGAGGCCGCACAGTATTCTCTCTGTAAGAGGTTTCTGGGTTAGATCGCATGTGTCGTTAAAACCCGCCACCACCCGACACGGCCAAATGGTAAGGGTTGTCACGTAAACAGAACGTGGCCAATTCGTCAACTAGTACAGCACACCGGTTGTGTAGGAGAGCCAAGCCACGACATTTACAAATGAGTACGACGTTTCGCCAGCAATTACAACCCTTACTAGTTTGCTGTGTCGGGTGGTTGGCGGGGTTTTAACGACACATTTATATGTTTACGCGATCCAACCCAAAAACCTCTTATGGATGATATTGGTCGCAAAAGCTGACTACGTGTTAAGTATTCTCTCTCGTGGAATGACTCGAGCGAGGTACAGAGGGACTACCGCCGAGCGGGAGGACAGAGTTGGCGCTACCAACAGTTGAAGCAATTGGCGGGACCCCGGGGTCCCATCACTGCCCCGGGGTGGGAAAGACCGCGTAGTGTCAATCGATTGGCCTCGTCCAGAGCTACTCGGGGCACTAAGTTTCGTCAAAAGTTGAAAAATTACATAAACACGTTAAATTCGCTGCCTGGGGGGCGGGCTCGCCTTGGCAAAGAAGCTGAGGATCGACGGCTGACCGGAGGGCGTCATCGCCGCGCGCAACTGCGGCGGACGCCCCCCAGGGCTTGCGTTTGGCCGGTGGGGTGGCGCCCATCGTGTTGATCGCCGCCTGCTGGCGCTTGTTGACGGGAGTCTGGGCGGGTGGCGCGTTGCTGTCGGGATCGCGAGTGGGCGGACTGAAAAATAGTTGACCTGATTTTTGCGGGACCCAGGGTCCCGCCAAATGATTAAATTGCCCAAGGATCTGCGGGCCCTCTCTATATTAAAGTTGTCAACAACCTCATGAGCGTTTAAATGTGGGAAGAAACCTGCCCGTGGGGAGTGGTAGCTCAGTAATCATGCGATTAGCATGCTCGCGGCCAACACCGGTGACGATTATCTGAACCGGTCCTGGACCTCCCCTGGGTCGACTCGGCCTCAAATGAATAACAAAGGGGAGCGGGCATGGTGTTGGCCACCCACGGGGTTGTGCCGCGCCGGTCTTCATCAGTGCTCACGAACAGCACTTGCCCCAAAAGTCTAAGGCTACACAGAGGAAAAGTCTTTGTCTAGGAAACTGGAGCACTCAAACCAGTGGTAAGTTTTGGCTGAACTGCCATATGGTGGTAATCCAGGGTATGGCAATTCCTTGATGGCCTGCAATCCACCAACCCTCTCTACTTGCTGCCTCCAGTGCTGGATTTGCACGTGCCTTAAAACGTGATGCACTAAATCATGTTAAACACGTAGTAGGCTTTCACGACTAATATTCATAAAAGGGATTTTTTGGGGGGTTAGATATATGGGTCACCCCGCCGCAGCCAATTAGAATGTTTCAACACTTGAACAAAAAACGTGCCAGTTACTACGGCACTAACCGGTGTTGGGGGAGTAAATTCACATTTACAATCCAAGTACTGTGACGTTTTGCCGAGGATTACAACCAGCTTCGTCAGGCAATTTGCCAGAATTGTGAAGAAGTTTCCCTGTTTACTGCTGGATAGAGATGCGGGGGGGGGGGGGGTTAGGAAACTACCTCCCCCCTTTCCTTTCAACTGGACGTAAAAATCAAAGCGGCGAGGTATGTTAAACACACTACGTGTTTAACATATGGGGAGCAGGTCCATTGTGCCAACAGTAACGTCACTCGGGACCAAAATGAAAACAAAATGACAGCTTTCTCTGCGCGTCTTTCCAGTAGTTTTATTATAAAAGCTTACAATGAATAAAACGCATCGTTACAAAGGCTTACAATGAAATCATTGATCCAAGAGTCCAAAACCAAATAAGTTGAAATTTTAAGGAAAAACAATATAACCCTACACTCTGTTACACATACACTCATTCACCTGCTGGCTTCCAAGGCGAAACCAAATTAAGAAGGCCCAGTGCGTCTCCCACAGAACGAACGAGGGACATTACATCAACGGAAATATAACAAGCGACGGCCGATTGGCTCTGCTGGTCGTAGCATGAACCGGTCGCAGGCCCCATTGTTTGCCAATTTCAAGAGGCCCTCTGCAAAGAAAACACAGGGGCAGCAACACAACAAAGTGGAACCCACATAGGTGAGGCATGCAGCAACCTTCAGCAAATTGACAAAATCACGAGTTTTTTTTTTAAATAGTGAAATTTTTATTGGGTGGTGGGGGCCTGTCCAATTATCCCCCCCACCTCCTGGGCACCACTGATCCCAGCCGTTAGGGGCGCCACGGTGGCTAAGAGATGTTAACTACCTCGCCTTGTATATAAGATGTCGTGGGTTTGATTTTAACATTGACATCTGTATATTTGGAGTTTGCATGTTCTCTCTCACTCTTCCCGTGGCCGCGTGGATTTTTCTCCGGGTCCTCCGGTTTCCCTCCCTCCACATTCAGAAAATTAACATCACGCATTTTAGACTATACAGCTGCTGCTATAAATTTTTGCACACGGCGATGGGCTTCTTCGTTGAGCTCGTATACCGCTGCGGGGAGGCGACCGCCTCACACGAGCAGCCTCTCGATGCTCTGCTGCGCCGCCTGGATCTGCGGCTTGAGCTGCGAGCCCTCCTTGATGGTGACGGAGCAGGCGACGACGGGGCGCGAGACGCCGCACGCGCGGCCCAGCGCCTGCTTGGAGCGCACGAACACGTACGGCACGTTCTTGTCCTCGCACAGCAGCGGCAGGTGCAGGATGATCTCCAGCGGCTCCGCGTCGGCCGCCATCACGATGAACTCGGACGTGCCGCGGTTCAGTGTCTTGGTGGCTGCGTGCGGGCGGGATGAGGGAGCGAGGAGGAAAGCGAGAGGCAGAGGGGTTAGAAGAGGAGGGTGAAAGCAGTAAGGCAGGGTGGAGGAAAGGAGGTAGGGGAAGGCGAGGGTGTATGTAGTGGGGGGGGGGGGGTGGGAATAAGTTTGGTGGAATCGAATTGGGAGTCCAAATTGTGACAATCTCTCTAAGTCTGCGAATCAGATTATTCATTGTTATATTAAAATGTATTACGTAACGTAGCGAGTGGCACACCCTGCAAGCTTTCATTATTTTTATAATGACGGTTCACAAGCCTTGTACCGATCGGCTTTTAGGTTCAAGGTGGTTTTGCCGCATCGCCTCAAAATAGTAAAAAAATACTTCATGGCCACGGGTCCGTCAATCGATCCTCGGATCAAAGGCCACGCCAGTCGCGGGGGAGGGGGGCGTCTGACCATACTTCACCCTGCTGGTCAAGCGTGGCTTGGTAAAGATTGAGGGAGCAGGTGACCCCAGGGAGCAGTTCAGATTTCAACTGTGACCGCCGTTGGCCATCGCGAGCGATCGAACTCCCATCGCACAAGCCCCACCACACTGCTATTCAAAATGCTCACCATGAACACACGTGTTATGTTAGAACACACGTGTTCTAACATGACATGCTCCGCAGGTACAATGTTAATCGATATTGATACCTGTCAACCCCTTATCAGTTCTCTTCCTTATTACAGACCTTACTGGTCACCACGTGCCCCTTATAAATACCAACGTTTGTCCTACAAAGTCCCATCACAAGGGAGAAACACAAAGAAATATTTTTGCCCGTATTGAAACGGCTGTATGGCGTATGGACCTGAAAATTAAATTTCCCTGTACAATAATACGGGCAGGCCGTATGGGTTGACAGGTATGGTATAGTAGTGTAATGTATATTAAACCTGTCAACCCCTTAGTGCCCCCTACCTTATTACAGACCAATTCAGACCTTACTGGTCACCCCGTGCCCCTTATGAATCCCAACGTTCATCTTACAAAGTCCCATCCCGTATTGAAACAGCTGCACACCGTATGGGCCTAAAAACTCAATTTTCCTGCACAAGAATACGGGTCGACCGTATGGGTTGACAGGTATGGATATTGTGTATATATTTTGTATGGATAGTGTGTATATATAGTGTATACGTATATCGTGTACATGTATATAGTGTATACGTATACAGTGTATACATATACACAGTATCCCCTTTGTTACTCATGAGGGATACGTTCCGGAGAGTCTCTTGAATAGCAAATTTTGCGGATAAATACAAAAGCTATTAAACACTTGAAAATGGTAACAATATATATATTTTTTAAATCATCCCCTTCGCTCTCATCCCCTTTCCCGCTCACTCAATGCGGCCGTGTAGAAGTCCCAGGTTTGCGGACTTCGCGGACAGCGAGGATCGCGAGCAAGCGAGGGAAGCATTCTGTTCGTGCAAGCCCCCCCCCCAGCCCCCCACACGTTCTCACCCTCGTTGGCCCCCTTGCGCAACTGCTTGTAGTTGGATGCCTGCTGCACCAAGTCCAGCATCGTCTTGGTGAGGGTGGCGTCCGCCAACGGGTACGCCTTGGGGTTCACCTCCGATTCACTCTGCAAAAAAAAGACAAATAAATTCATTCACACCCACCGACCCCCCCACCGTATGGTGAAGAAAGCCAAACTACCTGTGATGGCCGGGCACGGCGGCGCCCTAAGGGGGTGGGGTGGCCAGCAACCACGCCCGGCCGCCTTTGTCTCCCCGAGTGGCGATGTTTACACACTGCACCAAGTACTCATTTGAGGCCGAGTCGACCTAGGAGAGGCCCAGGAACGGTTCAGAAAATCGTCACTGGCGTTTGGTGGCCGTGAGCGGGGAATCTAAAAAAATGGTTCGTAAAAGCGCAGCGTAGGGATACACTACCCCCTCCCCCACACACGACTGGGAATAGAACTACTTTAAGGAGTTCTAGAACTTTAAGAATGAGTTCTAGAACACCCGTGTGGCACGCCACAGGCGGCGACATTACACATCGCAAACCCCTGGACCCACAACCACGAGACCTAGACGCGAACCGCAACGATTTTGCGAACCAAAAACCCCGCCCCAAAATCTCTTAAAAGCCTGACTCATTAACACAAAACTCTAACCCTGAACCCCCTAAGGCCTACGAATCCCAAGCGATGACCCTCTTAAACTCAAAGCCCGTAAACAAACACTAAAGCAGCAGATTACTGGAATATTTAATCATCCGAAACTGTTACCATCACAGCCACCACTATACAATCAACTACCAAAAATTACAAAGACCCCCCCCCCCCCAGCATAGCCTTCAATAGGCTGTTAGCGAGCACCTATGAAGGCCGGCACGGGTACACGAGGGGGTGGGTGGCCAGCACCACGCCCGACCGCCTTCGTCTCCCCGAGTGGCGATGTTTACACACCGCACCAGGTACTCATTTGAGGCCGAGTCGACCTACGCGAGGCCCAGAACCGGTTCAGATAATCGTCACCGGTGTTGGCCGCTAACCGCTACTACACGACCGCTCCCATCAGCACCGCCGCTAAAATGCAGCACCGCTATCACTACCAAACAAATTAAATGGTTGTGCTGCGTTATAATTTCTGTGCCGCAATAGCACGCATGAAAAAAAACTCGCAACACATTTATCACCAAAGCGTTTGGCCCTTAATATTGAAATGTAACAGGCGACAATCAGGTTCAAGGGCCCTTCCTCATAGATAGCCCCCCCTCGCTAACGTGATATTAAAAATCCACTGCCCGAAAACGTCGCTTCTTATACAGTTAGTCATTTCAAGTTTGTGTCGCCGACAAAGTGTTTATCGCTTACAACCCCAACTCTCCTCGCACACGTGCGCCGCGAGGCCTGCGCGACCAGGCCGCACCACGCCGCGTGGAGCATTCGGCTCCACGAGTGTTCCTCACCATCGCGCAGACGTAGGGGGGTGGGGGGCTGATGGATGCTGTGCTCGTCTCTCTCTCTGAGCGGAGTATCTCCCGGTGGACGGTAAGGAGTTGTGGTGGGTGGGGGAAGAGAACGAAACGAGCCGCTCGGTTCCTCTCGGCGGCGTTTCGCTTCACGGAGGAACCTCGCGCGTGCGGGAAGGAGAAGCGACCACGTGGGAGTGAAGTTCCCCGCTGCGGTGACGCCACGCCCCCCACCCCGATAAGCCCGCCCCCCCCCTCGCTCCCGTCACGCGATTGGACCGAGCTGCGTCCGCTTTAGCCAATCGCATTTAAGGTATTCTCTCACCAATTGCAGTACTTCGTATTCTTAGCTCTTTCGGTAAAGTCACGTTGAAGGGAAACAATAAAATAATAAAAATAAAAAAACATTTTTATTATGAAAAATGTATTTATTAAAATAATAAAATATATTTTATTAATATTAATAAATAAAAAATAAAATAATACTAGGTATTCTTAGTTTTTTCGGTAAAGTCACGTTGAAGAGAAACAACAAAATAACAAATGTAAGGAAAACCTGATTTCCAAATTTAACCTCCTCTTCAACAAAAGACCGGACCCATACACCAAAAAGTTAGACGTTAATAAAGTCGTAATTAATCGCAGTAACAGTTCTATTTCCGATGGTCTGAAATCCGTTTTAGCTAAAGGTCTAAACTTTGCAGTCACACCTAAACACATACCAGTTAATGATATAATTGCCCAAGTAGACGTTGCTCTCAGGGGCCTGGGTCACATCGCTGCAGACGTAGCAAGATCTGAAATCGCTGCAACCCTCAAAAACGCTAAGATGCCAGCTAGCAACCTCAGCAAAGATGAGCGTTTTGAATTATATAAATTAAAAAAGAGGAATGATATTGTAGTTCTCTCAGCTGACAAAGTCAATGCTACTGTCATCATGGATAAAATAGAATACAACAACAAAATTAAAGAATTACTCGACGATGGTAGTTATACAAAAATAAAAAGAGATCCCACCAACAGCCTCGTCACACAAACCAACAAAATAATTTCTGATTCAACCGCATTAATTGATCAATCTAAACAGTTTTCGTTGAAACCTTCGGCTGCCAGGCCACCAAGATTATACGGCTTACCAAAAATACATAAAGTTGATACACCTCTTCGTCCCATAGTCTCTACTATCAGCTCCCCCACCTACAAACTAGCTCGTTTTTTGTCTGAAATCCTGCGTCCTTTCACTGGAAAAACCACCTCTGCGGTACAAAATTCTACTCACCTGGTATCAACAATCAAGGGTATTTCCCTGTCCCCAGACGACCTGCTTGTCAGTTTTGATGTAGTTTCCTTATTCACCAAGGTTCCTGTACCTGACACCATTGCAATCATTGAAGACTTGGTTCATCAAGGACTAAACACTGAGGTACCCCCCCTGGTGAGACACTGTTTAACCAATACATATTTCACTTGGAATGGAACTTTCTACAAACAAACTGAGGGCACTCCAATGGGCTCCCCCCTTTCTCCAGTTATAGCTAAAATTTTCATGGAGAAATTTGAGACTGACGCCATCCAGACTGCCACTCTGCGCCCAACCTTATGGAAGAGGTACGTGGATGACACTTTTGTCATCTGGCCACATGGCCGGCCTGCTCTAGACCAATTCTTCGACCACATCAATTCCATACACCCAGCCATCAGATTTACCATGGAAGTCGAAATAGATGGCAAGATACCTTTTTTGGATGTCCTAATTAAAAAGAGACCTGATGGTTCAATGAGCCACTCTGTCTACAGGAAAGCTACCCATACGTATGCTTATCTGAAACCGGATTCCCACCACCATCCATCACAGAAGAATTCTCTCATCAAGACTCTGTATCATAGAGCCCAATGCATATCCGACCAGGAACACATAAGCAGTGAACTCAAGCACGTACACCAAGCTCTTAGGGCTAATGGTTACTCCGACTATACAATCCGCAAAGCTATCACTCAAACCATGAAGAAGAACCCTCTTGAGGAGCCTTTCAAAACCATCACTTTACCCTACATTGCTGGGATCACAAAAAAGATCTCCAAAATCTTGAATAAACACAAGATCCAGGTCCGTTTCAACACATTACATAAAATCCGTGATCTGGTTCCGTCTGTAAAAGATGTGATTCCGGACATACAATACCCTGGTGTCTACAAACTAAGTTGCCTCTGTGGTAGTAGTTACATTGGAGAAACCAAACGCCATATCTCGGACCGCATTCGTGAACATAAAGCAGACCTTAAACACGGTAGGACCAACACCTCGGCCGTAGCAGATCATTGTTCTAATTCAGTAGGCTCACATGCCATTGACTTTTCCAAGACGGAGGTTCTTTGTAAGCCATCTGGCTTCCATGAGAGATTCGTTCATGAGGCTATCCACATATACAAGCATAGAGACAATTTCAACTGAGAAGATGGATTCTATCTTAGCAATCATTGGAAAGATTTGATAAATCATTTCAGTTCTTGATTGATTGTTCACGCTTACAGTGGCTTTCAGACAGCATACATAAAAACAAATTTCGTCTCCCCCCTCCTCTTTTAAAAAAAAATAGATGGACTAGTCCTGGGCAAACTGCCAATCGTTGCGCGTGACGCAAACGTGATTTTTTAAATATATAAATAAATAAATATGCCGTTTTCAAAAATAAATTTATGCAAACCGACACACCTGATGATGACCGTTTGAGTTATGGTCGAAACGTCGTGAGAATTTTTTTATTGTTTTATATATATTTTGTTATTTTGTTGTTTCTCTTCAACGTGACTTTACCGAAAAAACTAAGAATATGAATTACTGCAGTCACGAAAGCTTTAAATCAAAATTTAATACTAGGTAGTAAAATATATTTTATTATATACTTATTATTGTGAAATAATAAAATATATTTCATTGTTTCCCTTCAACGTGACTTTACCGAAAGAGCTAAGAATAGGAATTACTGCAGTCACGAAAGCTTTAAATCAAAATTTAATTGCAAGTACTGTTACTGTTTTTTTTACAAATAAAATTTTAATACATATTATTATTAAAACGCACTCGCGAAAGGTGTTTGAACATCTTAAAGCCTCCAGTTTTATTGACAGGGTAAAAGCATAGTCTTATTTTGAATGCTAATTATGTGTTGTTGACGCTGGCGGTGCACAAGCACACGTAACAAAATAAATGTTTTTTTTTGCCTCTTAGTTGTTCTTTAACGGAAGTACTGTATAGGGTAAACAGCTTGGAAGTTCAGAATAAAGCGCGAGAAATTATAGATGTAAACAAAAATGTAAAGTTGTGATGGATGGAGCGTATTGAACAGATGGACGTTTTTTTCTCTTTCTTTTAAGGCAGCAGTTTTTTTGACGAACGTGTTTGAGTTTTTGTTTCCTAGAAGGTTAAAGTTTAGTGGGGGTGTGAGCGGCCATCTTTAGTGGGCGTATGTGCGTGGCCATCTTTAGTGGGGGTGTGTGAGCGGCCATCCTAAGTAGGTGTGTGAGCGGCCATCTTTAGTGGGGATGTGTGAGCGGCTATCTTTAGTGGTGTGAGTGACCACCTTTAGTGTGTGAGCGGCCATCTTGGTTAGGGAAGTGTTGCAACAGGATGTAACGTCACCAACGGACGCCTGGCCATGGCTCTTCCAGTCCCAACACAGATTCAGAATGTTTATTTATCCTGGAGAAATACGATGAGCTATAAAGATGTCCAGTAAGGGGCGAGTAAGAAAGTTACAACAAACAATACCAAAAAAACAACGTGGAGTACAAAGTATAGGAAAAGTAAGCAAATCACTAAAAACTAAAATTTAACGAAATTTTTTGTATTTATCAGGAGAGGCCCAATGAGCTATTATAGCTCAACGAAGTGGCTTATCACCTGCACATTTATCGCAGCAAAATACTCTTAAACACCACGTTGATTATACATTTGGAGGGAAAAGCCGGAGTCGTTAATCGATACATTTTCCCTAACGATTTGATCAAGGCATCGTCGGCCTGATATAACAATCGACATACAGCGTAAAATAGCAGCAGCTTAGATATTCGGTTTTCAATCAGAGTTTAACGCATAATCGACCTAAATCCGTACAGTCTATAGATGCATCGATTAAACAATGAAAATCGATTCACGCATACTAGCGATGAATCAAACTGACACTTCAACGAAGTCGAATCGAACTGGGTTTAATCCACACATTTTTTAAATCTCTCCCAATAATCGAATAAATAAACGTCGACTTTAATCGATTGTTATTAATCGATTCAAAAATAACGCCTGATAGATATCGTTTCTGATAATACCCATCCATCGTGATGTATGGGGACATCCGTGAAAGAATGAGCTTCATAGCTCATCGGATTTCTCCAGTCTTAATTACGCCAATAAGGGGCCGTCCGTAAATGACGTCACGCGATTTTGGACGATTTTTGACCCCTCCCCCATCGTCACATGGCATCACAAAGAGCCAGACCCCCCTCAAATATGACGTCACAAAGCTCTGCCCCCCCCTCCCCCCCAAAAATAAATAAAACGTGCTTCAAATCGCTTTAAACTATTGTCATTGTAGTAGTGCGTATTTAATGTGGCGCTGCACTCTGATGTTGTAGGAGAAAACATTTATTAAAACGTCTATTTAATTAACGGAAGTGACGTTACGCGAGAGAGAGGGGGGACCGCCTCTGCCGGAAGTGCGGCTGCACTTGTCACCTTGGAGGCCGCTGCGGGCACGAGAGAGACGAGGCGATGGCGGCGCTCAGGAGATCGGCGTTGGCGCTCGGGCCTCAACTCGGCGTGAGCCTCTCTCCTTGTCTCCTTTCTCTCTCCTTACAGTCTTCGGCCGCGGTTTCACACCACCCACGCCACCCCACCTTCCCCCGCCTCTTTTGCCGCCGCCGCCGCTGCTGCAAGAGCTCGTCCACGCAGAGGTCGCGGCTGCGGCCAAGCGGGCGAGGCTTCGTTCGAATGTTGGCCACACCACCAGCCCCCCTCACCACCAGCCCCCCTCACCACCAGCCCCCCTCACCACCAGCCCCCCTCACCACCAGCCCCCCTCACCACCAGCCCCCCTCACCACCACTAACCCCCTCACCACCACCCCACTCATCACCCCCCCTCACCACCACTAACCCCCTCACCACCACCACCCTCACCACCACCACCCCCCTCACCACCACCACCACCCCCCTCACCACCACCACCACCCCCCTCACCACCACCACCACCCCCCTCACCACCACCACCCCCCTCACCACCACCACCACCCCCTCACCACCACCATCACCCCCCTCACCACCACCACCCTCACCACCATCCCCCTCACCGTCTCTTTCAACCCTCGACTCTCCCTCTCGTTCTTCTGTCTTTCTCGTTGCACTTGGACACTTGAAGTTTGCGATGACGGGCTGCGTGCAAGCCGGGTGTGTGTATGTGTGTGTGTCCGTCCGGTGCTTTGAAGCGTCTTACATGAGGCAATTCAGAGGCGAAAGTTAGGTCCGTGTGTGCAAGGTCGCAGTGGTGAATTATGGTCATTTGACCATAATGAAGGGGGTTTTTTTTGGGACGTTAGATCGCGTCAATTTAAATGTGTCGTTAAAGCCACCGCAGCCACCACCGCCCGACGCAGACAACTCGTAAGGTTTGTCACGTAAACAAAACGTGCCAATTAGTTACGACTTCGGCACACCGGTGTGTTGGAGAGTTAACCCACACCGTTTACAATTGGAGGTTACAACCAGCCTCATCAGAATTGTCGCCTGATGAAAAAAAACCTTAATTGTGGATAATATTGGTCGCGAAAGCCTAAGTGTTATTATGGTAAAATATATTGGCTGTGTTCAGCAGAGCTGTTGTTAATCACTGAAGCCGCGTCCTGTAATTCGAGAGAGTGAACAGAAATGAAGTCATTGCCCAGGTGCACAAGGTCGAAGTGTGGTTGTGTAGACCCAGTCGCACGGCGTGTGGAGGCCCTCATCCAGCAGTGGATCGACGATAGCCGAAGATATTTCCTCGATAAAAGCGCACCCGTGACCTGAGCGCAGATGACGTTAACAGCATCCCCACGTGGCAAGGGAAACTGCATGCATATACCACTACGGGATTTGAACAATCTCTTGAGATGTGGTCACATTTGGGCGCTTTGTGAACTATGGTTATGTTATGGTCAGTGGGTCTGAATGTACCGGTATACGACAAATGGCATGCAGACACTTCTCAAAGCACCGACACGTGTATACTAGCACTTTTCAGAACGTTTTTTTTAATTGCTAGATCATGCACGGCTCTTATCACTAGACCGTTGTTTCCATTGAGGGGAAACATCATGGTCACTGAGCAATGTAGCTATTTTACACGCTTTTATTTAACTCTATTTTAGAGTTGTTGTATCCTCAAATATTGTAACTCAATTTTTACCCACTTCCCAATGCGGTATCGACTACAAACTTGGTATACTTATGTCATACTGATGACAATACTATATGCTATCATAAAAAAAGAAAAAAAATATACTTTAAAACATTATTTTTTATATGTTATGTTTCGGCTTGGGTCTAATTTTCCACGCTCTACTCACGTTGGCTGTAAATCACCACGGTCCCCTTACGTTGTGGCAAGCTTCGGGGCCACTTCCTGGAGTCGCGGAGTTCTGCCATTACTAGTACGGTACATTTCATTAAAGCGAGTTTTTAAAGAAAAGTTATTTTTAAATATTACTTTTTTCAGAAGAGACCTGGCAACACATTATAGCTCAACGAAGTGGCTGATCATGTGGAATGTTGTATCAACCAAATACTCTGAAAGCATGTTTCTAAATGTGGAAGGAAAACCGGGGAGAACACGCAAACTCCAAATATACAGGCGTCAGTGTTGGGATCGAACTAAGAATGAGAATGTATTTATACTGAAGGAATACGTTGAGCTATAAAGCTCTTTTTCACAGATGTCCAGTGGGGGCAGGTAAGAACGTTACAGCAACACAATACAATTGGAGTGCAAAGTACAGTAAATGTAAATCACTTCATAAAACATACAAATAAAGCTAAACTATTTTTATCTTACCACTGAGCTACCAGCTTCTTTTTCATTCGTGACCTGGCCACAAATGATAGCTCAACAAAGTTACTCATCATGTGGACATTTATAGCAGCTACTTAATCGAAACACATGTTTCTCAATATTAACCTACGACCTCTTCCATAACATGCGTGGGGAGATAACATCTCACCACCAGTGGGAAATGAACATGGGCTGGACGAATATGTTTCATACGGAGACTTGTACACTCATATTTTTACCGATTGGTTAGAAATGCGTAGGAAACTAGGACACACGATCACATTTTAGCACATTTTTTAAATGGTGCCTTGCAACACAAATAAGGCAAAACGCAGTTTTAAGCATGGAAAGTTAATAGATTGTATCCTTTTTATGTCAGGTAAATATGGAACAACTGGTATAAGAGAAGATTGTGGACAGGTGATATCAGGTGTCCGACATTGAAATGCATACCTGCACACAATACATGAGTTGATTGCTAAATTGGAAGAAAGTAATCAACCAGGTAGGGTGTTGACTGTTATGTTAGCCGACTATCTGTGTTGTATTCCATTATATTTCTAAGTTTACTAGGTTTAAATTTTGATTTAAAGCTTTCGTGACTGCAATAATTCATATTCTTAGTTTTTTCGGTAAAGTCACCTGATGATTGCTTGTGTTGCAATCGAAACGTCGTATGCTATTATTGAATTTATTATTTTATTTTTCCACATGACTTTACCGAAAGAACCAAAGAGTAATTCCCGCAGTCACGAAAGCGCCAAATCAAGTTTGTATACGCAAACTTGACAAACATCACATTTAAGGAAATGGAATAACTGTTGGATTGTTGCATTGCAAGTCCATGAGAGATGACGACTACTTTTGGAGTCCACCCAGCAGTGGATAGGTCATGGCTGATGACGACGATGATGGTCACATGAGCGATGGGCACAAACAAGACGGCATGTGAGGCAGGCGATTCACACGAGGTATTTCAGATGGAGCAAGACAATTAATTGATGGATGGAATCAAATCGTGATTGAATTGTGACGATTCATGGAGGTTTTTTGTTTATTATTCTTTGGGTCTTTCGGTAAAGCCACGTAGATAGAAAAAAATATGTAAATATCACGACGTTTCAATCGCAACACAAGCAATCGTCATCGGGTGAAAAAATGTAGCGGGAGAGCTCCTGAAGCAGGAAAAAAAATAGCGTTCTTTCTTCCTGCCTCAGCATTTCTCCCGCTACATTATTTCACCTGATGACGATTGCTTGTGTTGCGATCGAAACGTCGCGATATTTACATGTATATTTTTTATTTTTCTATCTACGTGGCTTTAGCGAAAGACCCAAAGAATATGAATTCCTGCAGTCACGAAAGCTTTAAGTCAATGTATGTTGTTTATTTACAGACGGTTCCATGTCTAGGTGATGCAGTGCGGAGAGGCATACCTTAACAGTTTCATCTCGCTGTTTGTACCTTTTCTGCCATCCCCCCCCATATCCCTCCGCTCCCCCTCTTCCCTCAACAGAGACGTCAGTACTCTGCGCTAGCATCGCCGCTGAGTCAGCCGCTCAAGTCCACGAAGGAGTCGCATGCTCCGCTACCACCCCAAGATGTGCAGGTGGGTGTCGGTGTCTCTTATAGGTGGTGGGCGGCCGGGAGAGGGGGGGGTGAGGTGTAGACACTGAGTGGGTTATGGTAGTTCATGGCCCAGAGAGGGGTGTCGGTGTCTCTTATAGGTGGTGGGCGGCCGGGAGAGGGGGGGGTGAGGTGTAAACACTGAGTGGGTTATGGTAGTTCATGGCCCAGAGAGAACGTACTGGATGGAGCCAACCCTGCTAATTGGAGATGCGGGGGAAGGAGAAATTAAACGCAAAAAGCAGTTCTAAACAAATTAGTTTTCAATCAAGAAATTCAAGCCCAGAGCTAGGAGGCTGATCAAGTATGTTGCATATCACAGATCCTCCATGATCAATTACACCCCCCCCCCAAATCCAGTGCAGTGTTGTAAAAAAAGAAGTGATTTCCTACTCAAATAAACATTGAGGCACTTTTGCCTAACACTTGTTTACAACCCCGAGTCAGTGGTGGAAAACGGGCAAGTCTCTCAACAGCACAGCCACTATTAAAATAAAACATGGCTGGTGCTAGGCTGCTGTGTTTCGGGTCAGCTGGGCAGGGCTGGGACGTCAGGTTGGGGTAAAATGAGCTCCGACCGCCACCCCCTCCCCGACCCTCAGGTGTCGAAGCTGAGCAGCGGGCTGGTGGTGGCCTCCCTTGAGGACTACTCGCCCGTGTCCAAGGTGGCGCTGCTCGTGAGGGCCGGCAGTCGCTACGAGACCAGCGACAACCTGGGCATCACGCACTGCCTGCGCACCTACGCCAACCTGGTACGTGCGTGCGTGCCCGATGTTTGTGTGCCAGGTATGGGGAGCCCATTCCTCACTGAGGGCCAAATATGATTTTCAAATGTGCGTACGTTGGACTTCTTTCGCACTGTACATAGGCAGCCCTGCTAACCAGAGGCTCGATGACAGGGCCCCACAGTAGTTGATATTCAACTTTGAGCATGCTTGGATTGTATGAATAACAAAAAAACAACACATTAAATTAGTCAATATCGATTTATAATAGTTGGAGCTTGTGCTATGCACCATATACCTCATGGGGCCCAGGTACAAATTATATTTTAAGAATATTTCTAAATGAAAAGTCTTAAATAGGTATTCAAACAGTTACCCATTAATTAGTAGCTATTAAAAAAAACAGACATTACCCTAAACAAATCTAAAGTGTATGCGTGAAATAATTTATATCACAACTATGCTTCTGTGCTCAGAACCACTTTAAATCAACAGCATGCTCAAATTAGAAACCTGGGTGTTTGCCAGGTCGAAAATATCCCCCCTTTGGAATTTAACTAATTCACTCTGGCCCTCACAGAGTCTGCATATTAGATGTGTGTGTGTATTTGGCAGCATGTCTTGATACATGTGTGTGTATATTCATGGTCGTGCGTGAGCTCCTTGAGGTACTCCTCACACGGTTTGTCTGGCTTGACCCACCTGAATGTGAAATTGTAGTTGTTGCTCTGCAATCTCCATCAGCCCCCGTTCAAAATAAGAAGTGGAAGAAACAGCAGCTCCTTGACGTGGCATGCCCCCCTGTCCCCTTGTCCCCATAGACCACCAAGGGCGCGTCAACGTTCAGGATCACTCGTGCCTTCGAGGAGCTCGGTGCTAACTTCAAGTTAGTCATTGTCCTCACCCACCACACCCCCATCGCCACCACCTTAACCTCTCTTAATCGCCGCCGTGTAGGTTTTCGCGGTTGCGTCTTCTCGCTCTCCCAATGCGTTCTCTGGTTGAACCCGCGTCTTTGACACAATGTCCCCCCGACGCTTCGCTGAAGTTCCTTCAGTTTTTGAGGAAGCTCTCTGGCTCGTGGAACGTAATCCAGCACATCGAAAAACATCGGCGAGCTAGAACAGCACGACCGTGAAAACCTCCACAATAGTGTTAATATTCTTGGTTCTTTCGGTAAAGTCACGTAGAATGGAAATAAAATAATAAAACATAAAAAAATAAAATGATTATGTTTTATTTTTTATTATTTTATTTCCATCCTACGTGACTTTACCGAAAGAACCAAGAAGATGAATCCCTGCAGTCACGAAAGCTTTAAATCGAAATAGTATTAATGATGTCCTCACTGCACCCGCTATCACCATTACCATCACCGCAAGCTCACGAATCGAACTCGGTTGACCTGGTTCAAGAGTGCCGTGCGCCAACCGATGCACCACGTGAATTATATTATTGCATTTGTCGGTACTGCTGTGGTTTTAATATCACGCTAGAATTGCAAGCAGAGGTTTCTGGTTCGATCCCCTGGCGTGGCAGTTTAAAAGGCGGGCGAGTTTCTTAAATCCCTCTGCCTCTGTCTGCCTAGCAGTATAAAAGAGTACAACCGCAGTGAAGACGATTGGCAGGTCACACACGTGGTGGGGGCAAAGTGTGGGTACTCCCCATGTCTTCCGATGTCTAGTTAGCGTGCAATAGTCGATCAGAAATACGCCCTCTTTGAAGCTCCCGTGAGTGGAGACATTTCCTCCAGTCTTGGCGTGAGCCAAGACATTTCAGGGCCTGCACCTTTATCTTTAATTGCCTTCATAAACCTCCCGCCCAGCCTTCACCATCGTTGCCTTGACGGCGACGCTCGCTGCTGGCATCAGTTTCCCGGCAGTGCTGTGCGTGTTGAGTGCGCCGGCAATGCTGAGCGTGCTGTGCGTGTCTCCGCCATTGTCCACAGCGTTTTGACGACGCGGGAGCACATTATGTACGTGTTGGACTGCCAGCGAGACCACGTGTGAGTCCCCCTCCCACGCCAGCGCGCTACTCTTCATCATCACGCTACCCTTCATCATTTATTAGTTATTATACCGCACCTCTCGTACGTCTCGAATCCTTGGAACAATGGGCCACCGCGGTGGCGAGATGTTAACTCTCTTGCCTGCTATGCAGGAGGTCGTGGGTTCCATCCCGACCCTGATGCCTGCTGTATATTTGGAGTTCTCTCTCTCCATGGTTTTATGCAATTTTTTCTGGGTCTTCCGGGTCTTTCCGGTTTTTCCCTCCACATTTAGAATCAACGTGCGATTAAAATATTTGGCCGATATACATTTCCACACGATAAGCCACTTCGTTGAGCTATCATTTGTGATAGACAGGTCGCTTCTGAAAAAGAGCTTTTTAGCTCAGTGGGGCCTTACCTGGTAAAATACCGTATTGTCTGGACTATGAAATGCTCCGGAAAATAAAATGCACTCTAAACGTTGGGGTCATTTAAAATAATTGCGCGCCCCTTGCACCAACTCGACATTTGACTGATTTGGCCAACTGATTATCATTTCCTCCCTCGTTTGTCATTGCGGGGGCGAGTCTTTGCATAGGACAACCACTGCCGACTTCCCCACAAAGTGGTACCTATTCCGTTTGCCTTCGGAGAGGGGGATGATTGGCTTGACAAACAACCCTCAACCAGGATTTTCGTCTCTATACCTTGCGATTTTCGAGCCGCTCGCTTGACCGCTGAGCCCCTGGGCCGGTGTTAAGTCGACTAGACCAGGGCTTGGCAACCTTTCAAAGAAGAAGAGCCATGTTGTTGTCTTTGACCTAAATAGTGAGCCGCATCACACACAGAGCTACTTGTGCACATGCACAAACACGGCAGCGGCCATACAGCGGATGGCAAACTAATTCTGACTTTACGAAACAAAATAGGTGATGGAATAAACTGGTTTGTTTAAGCTCATTTCCTCCCTTATTCTTGAACAACACAGTTTTTTTACATTTTGCCGCCACCAAGACATTCCAGAGCGACACATTGATTCCCCGCCACATTTAATAAATTCTCTTGCCGTTAAATCACGTTTAAGATTTAAGCTTTTACAACAACACCAACAACAAAACGGCTGCCCCTAAGGGGGAAGCCAGAGGGCCGCAGGTTGCCGACTCCTGGACTAGACTGGCAGCGAATGACTAAAACGCTGCAGGTTGTCGTAAAACTGCACGGAGGCTGCGGCGACGAACGTCAAAACGAGTGACCGAAATGATCTTTGTGTGCGTCCGATGCCCCTGCCGTTGTGGCAGGGACAACCTGATGGAGCTGCTGGTGAACGTGACGCTGGCGCAGGAGTTCCGCCCGTGGGAGCTGCAGGATGCGGCTCCGCGTCTCAAGCTGGAGAAGGCGCTCGCCCTGTTGAACCCCACCGTCGGTGAGCTTGCCGGCGGCACGCGCCCCGCCGCCGCCGCCGCCGCGGCGAGATACGGCCACGGCGAGAGCCACTCTTGTGCCTCAATCGGTGGTACCTGGTGCGGTGCGAATAGAAATCGCCACCAATTCGACAGATTTCGGCGAGGCGCGGTGCCGGCTACTCACCACCCCCCCCCCCCGCCCCCGCCCCTCCCCTTGTATGCCGTGCCGACCTTCATAGGTTGTTGCTCTGCAGACCGGGAGATCGATGATCGATGTTCGGTCACCGCGGTTGATGGCGTTAGTCGTGATTTCTCGCTTAACAGAGTGGGCCGCGCGAAGACTGCCATCCATCTTCCACTCCGGGTGCTCGCTAGCAGAACTTATACGGGGGGGTGCTGTGTGTGTGTATCCGTTTTCGTGTGCGTTTTGCGCAGGTGTAATGGAGAACCTGCACGCAGCCGCCTTCAAAAACACTCTGGCCAACTCGCTGTACTGCCCTGACTTCATGATTGGGGCCTTCTCACAGGACATGGTTAGTTTGGGGCTGGCACATGGCACCTGTATGAGGATACCGGGCTCTGTGGCCCGGACACAGGGTGCTTGTCACCCGACGAGAAAAGCAGTGTCAGGCAAACATAGTGGTTGTAGAGAAACTCGGGTAGATCGAGTCGCTGGCACGGACGGAGGTGTCTTGGCATTTGCTACTATAACGGGTCAAGAATGTCTGTGTGTCCCGCACGTGACGTCACTCCACGTCGGCCAGCCCCACTCATTAATAATCATGAACAGGTGACGTCCTCCACGTGGATCCCCCCCTAATTAATAATCATGAGCGGTTGACGTCACTGCAGTTTCAGATTTACTGAAATACACCCGTCATTGGACGGGCAAAAGGCTAGTCGAGCAATAATCACCGTGGTAGCAGCAATAAAATATATCCAAGGACGCAGCTGGAGTGAATTTATGAACACAGGAGCATAAACACATTTTGCTGGTTTCTATCAAATGTCAGTACCGTGGAGACGAACACAGTCACCGGGTATGGTCAGGGTCGCAACTATGGGGCGCTATGTGGCAGCGTTATGCGACAAATAGCGGTCCAGTTGGTCACAAGGGGTCCCGAGTTCAGTTCCCGCTAACGGCCACCAACACCAGTGACGATTATCTGAAACGGTCCTGGGCCTCCCTTTAAATGAGTATCTGGTGCGGTGTATAAACGTTGCCGCTAGGGAGACAAACGCGGCCGGGCGTGGTGCTCACCACCCCCCACCCCCTCATGTGCAGTGCCAGCCTTCATGTGCTACTCGTTAACAACACTTGCCCCCAACAGTCTGTTAAGGCTACACGGGGGATCTTTGTCTTGTGAGTGCGGTAGTGTAGCGGTTGGCGCACTGTGATGCGAACTCGGCGACCCGGGTTTGATTCCTGCTCACGGCCAACACCAGGGGTTGGCGATATGTAATGTTGCCGCGTGTGGCGTGCCACGGGTGTTCTAGAACTCCTTAAAGTTCTAGAACTCCTTAAAGTTCTATTCCCAGTCGTGTGTGGGGGGGCGGTAGTGTACCGGTTAGCGCCACGCTGCGCTTTTACGAACCACATTTTTTAGATTCCCCGCTCACGGCCACCAAACGCCAGTGACGATTATATGAACCGGTCCTGGGCCTCCCCTAGGTCGACTCAGCCTCAAAGGAGTACCTGGTGCGGTGTGTAGTAAACATCGCCACCTGGCGAGACAAAGGCGGCCGGGCGCGGTGTTTGCCACCAACCACACCCTCGTGTGCCGTGCCGGCCTTCGTAGGTGCTGCTCGCTAAACAGCACTTGACCCCAACAGTCTATTAAGGTTACACGGGGGGGGTATCTTTTGTCTATGCGTGCGTGCGCACGATGTTGATTACTGCGTCTCCCACTGTGTCCGGACAGCTGCACGACTACGTTCAGCACCACTACACCAGCGCGCGGATGGCACTGGTGGGCGTTGGTGAGGTCCCGCACTCCTCACCTCATATATCGATTCCACTCTGAGGAAATTCACCAGAAGCAAAAAAAAAAACTCGAAGGGCCTAGGAGATTGTTGTTGGCTAGCCCAGTCGTCGGCAACCTTTCAAAGAGGAAGGGCCATTTCTTTGTTTTTGTGTTTGACCAAAATAGTTGGGAGAGCCGCATCACACGCGGAGCTATGTGTACACATGCACAGCAGCGGGTATACAGCGGATGACAACACGGGTTCTGGCTTAAATAAACAAGATAGGTGATGGGATAAACTGCGTCTTTACCTTTTTGTCCCCATTAGTTATTCGTTAACAATGGTGTACATTTTGTTGCCACCAAGACATTCCATAGTGACCCATTCCCTGTCACATTTGAAATATTTGCGGTAAATTATGTTTTAAGATTTAAGGGTTTTGTTTTTTTTCCCTTTCCCTTTCAAAAAAAACAGCTGCCCGCGTGGGGGTAGCCAACGAGCCACACCGCATGCGGCTCCGGGGTTGTGGGTTTGCCGACCCCCTGGTCTATCCCGTGTGAGGCCTTCGCCATCGGTGGCTGTTACGGCCACCTACTTTATGGGGTTAGGATTGGTGCTCTTGGGAGCACTGGCTGAAAACCATTTCAAAGTAGGGCCTTGGCATTCGTTGGTTCGTAGCTTGCATCTCCCCTGTCTTGATGGTGGCGGTGCAGGTGGCTTCTGTAACAGATTCGTTCTTCAATTTTTTTTTGTGCCTCCCAAATGAAGTTCAACATACAGTAAAAACCTTGGATTGCGAGTAACTTGGTCTGCGAGTGTTTTGCAAGACGAGCAAAAATGTTTAAATAAATATTAATTTGATAAACGAGCGAGGGTCTTGCAATACGAGTAGCACGCGTGCGCTTTGTACTGCCGAGCGTCACGTGATCACAACTGACATACGAGTGCTTTGGCATAGAGTGCTTTGGATTACAAACACGTTTCCGGAATGAATTATGCTCGCAATCCAAGGTTTTACTGTACACACTTACCTGAGTCGTAGGAGATCATCATTATGCTTGCTTAGCCAGGGAAGCCGCACTGAGTCACAAGTCTATTTTTACAGCTGTGCGCGTGATTCCAATTGAGTCATTTGTCTTTTAATTTTTTGAAGCGTTGGGATTTTTGGCCAATACTGGTCACGGTTTTCAGTTGTGGGTTTTGGCCGCGCGCCGCGTCATAACTCTTGTGTCGCCGCAGGGGTGGAACACAAGCTGCTCAAGCAGCTGGCGGAGCAGTTCCTGAACGTGCGTGGAGGCATCGGCTCGTCCTCCGTCAAGGCCACCTACGTCGGAGGTGAGGGCTTTCCTGACGCCTCTGAAGTCCACGCATTCTTTCCTGTGGTAGGGAGTTGATCGGCAAGGTTCGCGTGGAGGTCTCCGAGTGAACCAGCGGCGCATGGCCTACTCATAAGGCCATGCGCCACTGCCTGCAATTCCACCCCCTGAATGATCGAAGTGGACAGTGGCGTTACGATGATGTATGTTAAACTTATTTTGCACGGTACGTAATCAACCGTGCCAATCGAAGTGTACATGGTTATGTGTAGTAATGGAGTGTATAGTAGTGTAGTGTACTGTTTAGTAGTGAAGTGTGTAGTGTACAGTAGTTTGTATGTATGTTTAACTTCTTTCGCACCATACATAGCCAACCATGCTAATCGGAGGTGTGGGGGAAGGGCAAAAAACTAAACTATAAAAAAGCATCGATGCTGGAAAAGTCAGGAACCGGCAGTCGATTCCAGTGGAATCGTAGTCACGAATACACTTCTTCATTTGTACGGCTGCTGACTGCGTCAGGAGCAGCGGAGTGTACCGCTGTGATGTCTCATTGGTATTCGTCGATCGTGCCATTGCGTCTTCATAAACGTTGGACGGTCTGTTCCGGATGACCGTAACAACACCAACGTCGGCAACAACGATTGCACCGATTGGCGCACGCAAACGGCACGCAACTGTGGCGCGCAGGCAACGTGCGCGTGCACGGCTCCGGTGAGCTGACGCACGCGGCGGTGGCGAGCGAGGGCGCGCCGTGGGGCACGCCGGAGGCTCGCGCCCTCTCCCTGCTGCAGCACGTGCTGGGCGCCGGGCCCTGCATCAAGCGCGGCACCGACGCCGTGGCCGGCAAGATCGGCGGCGCCATCGCCAAGGCCGTCGGCCACCCCTTCGCCGTGAGTCCGGCGGTGTCGCGGTCGTGCTGTCGAAGACACAAGGATGTCTCTCGCAGGGCGGAGCGGGCCGTCCGCCGTGTTTTGAGAACGGAAGTCGCAGCGTTACCTCCGATCTGCTGCGCAAATCGATGATTTTTAATCCTCGGGAGCCGGAATTTAGCCTAATGAAGCGCTCTCGCCCACATTTCCTGCCACCGTTTTTTTCCATGTGCGTTCGTTGGTGACGTGGGGCCGAGACCATCAACTCCACTGCACTTGGGAACCGGGTTTAGTTACAGGCGACTGATAGCTGGATTTCAGCGGTGCCAGTTCAGCGCCCTGAACCTAAATGCGTCACGGTAGCGAGATGTTGACTCCCTCGCCTGGTATGCAGGAGGTCGTGGGTTCGATCCCGACCCTGACGCCTGCTGCTGTGTATTTGGAGTTTGCATGTTCCCTCTCTCTCTCTCTCCCCGTGGTCGCGTGGATTTTTCTCCGGGTCCTCCGGTTTTCCCTCCCACATTTAAAATAAACATCGCGCGTTTTAGAGTATTTGACTGCGATACATTTTCACATGATAAGCCACGACCGTTGAACTATCGTTCGTGGCCAGGTCGCTTCTGAAACAAAGCTTTAAATGCCAATGGGCCTTACCTGGGAAAATAAAAATGGTTTCTTTACAGTGGTTTCGTCTTAGATCACGGGGGTTGCGATTCATTGCCTGTCTAATTCGGGGATCGTAAGCATTGTTACCCCGGGCCGGGTGACCATGTACCATGGCCGTGTGTCACGTCTCTTCGTTTGGCTCGCCCAGAATTAAGGTGGCAGGGTTGTGTGCGTCTGCTGCAGGCATCCGCTTTCAACAGCAGCTACAGGGACTCGGGCCTCTTCGGCATCTACGCCGTCTGCAACAGCGGCGAAGTGGACAAGGCGAGTGCACGCCACATGCGCTGTGATTAAACCTGTGGTAACCGCCCTGCGGGACTGTGACAGAGTGACACGTTTGTTAAGCGCCATGTGATTCCTTCCTACGTGCTCCTCCGTTTATTTTTTACATTCCCCCTCCCTCCCCCCTCCCTTCGCCCCTCTCCCCCCCCCCCACTTCTTCCCCCCCCCCCCGCTCCCTCTACTCCCTTAAGTTCTTCCTCCCTCACCGTTCCCCCCCCTCCCCACGTAAAAGTGCAAACACCCCGCTCGCGGTTTTCCCCTCTCAGCAGCGAGCCCAATCTCCCCCACCTCCTCTAAACTCAGGAGCACGGCGTTGGCGACTTGTGTCCGCGTAGTTTCTCTACCGTCATCGAGGCGTGCGTGACCCGCAGGTGCTGCAAGCCGCCGTGGGGAAGGTGAAGGCGATCGCCGAGGGGAATCTGTCGGCCGGAGAATTCCAGCGGGCCCAGTAAGTGAGGGTTTGGTGTGGTGGGGCGATGAGCCGTGCTGTACGTGCGTGTGCATTTGGGTTTTCGTATCGCCACCACCACCTCCACCATCATCCTCATCACCACCACCACCGCCATCATCGTCACAATAATCAACATCACCGTCGTCATCGCCACCGTAATTATCGCCATCGTCGTCGTAAGCATCGTCTTGATCACCGGAAGCATCATCGTTACCATTGCTGTTATCACTACCAACGTCACTCATCAATGTCACCGTCTTGGTAATCATCACCATCATCAATACCGCCGACATCACCGTCATTACTACCGCCGACATCACCGTCACCACCACTGTCAATGTCACCATCACCGTCATCATCTTCACTACCAATGTCATCATCCTTACCCAAGTCATTGTCTCAGGCTGTCAACTGATTAAACAGAATAAACTTGAAAATAAACGTCACTAAAATCATCGTCAATATCATCACCACCACCACCATCGTCAAGGTCAAGTCCACGATCGTCGGGGCGACCACTGACGAACGGCCGTGGACCGTGTGCAGGAACCAGCTGAAGGCGAGCTTGCTCATGGGGCTGGAGGGGAGGGAGGCTCTGGTGGATGAGCTCAGCACCCAGGTGCTAGAGACCAGCTCCTACACGGCACTGCCCAGCGTGCTGCAGGCCATCGACGCCGTCAAGTCCGCCGACGTCATCGCTGTAAGCTCCACGCGATTTGGGGGGGGGGGCCGAGAGCATGTGCGATTTGGGGGGGGCGGGGGCGAGCGTACGCCCGGTTGGGGGGCAGCCCTGTGCCGGCCTCACTCGCTCTCCTTCCCATGAGGGGCCTGGGGAATGGACCGTACAGTGCACCACTGTAGTCCGCCCTCCTACAACGCGGGAGGAACAGCAAATCGACTTGCTCGCTCTCTGTCCTGAAGCTCTCTCGTCGTAGCGAGCAGCAGCCCTCGACATGGGCATTTAGCTCCCGAATTAATTTCCGTTCGCACGAACAGATTCGTGGCTCGGAGAAAAGCAATTCGGAAAGGCCGCGTGACGAGCCTGCGTACGTGTTGAGGAGCCCCGGGGTTTGGGATCTGTTGGCTGCCCACGGGGGGCCTTTGTGCGATCCGCCGACCCTCGTTGCCTGCACAGTGCTGTTTGACAGGCGTGCACCGGCACTCTGCTTAGAGAGCCACACATAAAAGCTGCACCGGTGGTGGTGATGGGGGGGTGGTGGGGGAGCGGTGGTGGGGGGGTGGTGGGGGGGCGGTGGTGGGGGGGTGGTGGGGGGGTGGTGGTGGATCTCCCTGTGTGCTTCGTGCGCGACGTCCAGGCCGCTAAGAAGTTTGTGACGGGAAAGAAGACGGTGGCAGCCAATGGAAACCTGCGCAGCACGCCGTTCGCCGACGAGCTGTAAGGAGGCGCCGACGCCATCCCTCTCCGTCCCCCCTGCCGTCACCAGGAACCAGCCTCCACTTCCACCACCGCCGCCACCAGCTGGTCTCCGACATCATAAATATCATTTCTATTCCCACCCTGTTTATTTTTTGTCTTCCTCTGGCTTAAACCGAGTTTTTTTCCCCCTCCCCCACCCCGGGAACGAGCGGGAGGGAACCGAAGTCCTGCCGTCGCTTTGACCATTACGCCGGCTGCCATCGCGGTTTTTCGCCGCGCCGTTTCGTTGGCCCGCGCGCACCCGGGCGGCGGGGGGGGGGGGGGGACTGTGTTGAGTGGCCCCACGATGTCGTTTGGCGAGCCTCGTACAATGAATGTGCCGTCGCCGTGCACCTCACGAAATAAAGTTATCGGGGCGCGAGTCCCCCGTGATTGTGTTGTCGTCTTGGCTGAGCTGACTTGAGACCGCCGGCCGAGTGAGCTGGGCTCCCTCCCCCGCACCGCCCCCCCCCCCACCCCCCACCGCGTTGCCCGAGCGAAACGCGGCGGCAGTTTTTGCGATCACCGAGCCACTTGGGCATCGGCGCCGACGGCGAGCGTCGTGGGTCAGCTGCTGCTCGGATGAGCTTGGCTTGGAGCCAGAGGTTTTTTCAGTTGGCTGCCTGCGGGCAGCTAGGGGGGTCGAGGGGGTCGAGGGGGTCGAGGGGGGTTGAGTGGAAGGCAGGGGAGGGGCCCAGGCTTGTGAGCCGCCACTTGCAAAAAAGACAAGGCCGGTACGAATTAGTACGCGTTGACGAATTCCAGCGCGACGCAGTATACCCCCCCCCCCCCCCGGCTATGGGCTTCTTTGGTACAGCTGCTGATGTCCATGCGGAGCAACGACTGCAATTTCGCGCGCGGGTGGTCAAAGCAGTGGAAGATGGCGGCAGCCTCCGCGCGGCGCCGCTCCGTTGAGTGAGAAATCGCGACAAATGCCGTCGACGCGGCGACCGAACATCGAACATGGACCGGTTTTTTAGAGCAACAACAACAGCAACAGCAGCACCCCTTCGCAATGAATAATTTATTTTGCATTTTCAAACTTGACGATGACGACAATGGTATCGACGTAAATCTAACAGCGCCTTGTAATATCGCCGCGCGTCCCCGTGACGCGCGATTGCCATTTAACGCCCGGCTCTCCGAGCGGAGATCGTTTTATTTTCCACCATTGAAAGTTTTTTTTTTTCTCGCAGTAGAAAATCCCCCATCCAGTGGTGCCGCCACCAGTCTGACCGTGCGTGAATCCACGGGGAACCGGCCTCGGCCGCGCTGCGTCGCCGGCGGTACCGTCGACGACCCGGCAACCGGAGCGTTGCACCGGTCCGAGCCGATTCCCTGCGCCGTATCGGCGGCGGCCGCTTCCGCCCGCCGAGCTCGCGGCGTCCCACGGCACGCCGGTTTCCGCGTCCCGCCCGCCTGCCTACACCACGGTGTCCTCCTGCCGTACCGGCCCGGCCGCCCCCTCGTCGTCCTCCCCTTCGCCCCGCTGCGGCAGCGGTTGCCGCGCGCCGTCGCCGCCCGTGCCGTGGGCGGCGCGGGCACGCTTGGGGTACAGCTGCAAGCACAGCCACTCCAGCCTCGCCAGCGCGCCGGCCTTCAGCTGCTCCCACTGCCCGAGTTTCTTGCTTCTCTTCGCGCTCTGCTGCTGCTGCTGCTGCTGCAGAGTTTGCGACGCTTGCTCGCGCTTGCTGGCGCTGGCGGGCGGCTTCTCGGGCTGCGGGCCGTCCAGTCCGCCGAGCGTCCGTTCCGCGCGCCGGCCCAGCTGCTGCTGCTGCTGCTGCTGCCACCGACACTTTTGTGTCTTGGAGGTCATCGGCTGCGTCTCCTCCACGGCGGCGCCGCCCGGCCGCTCCGCGCACGTGCACGTGTGCAGCACCACGTCGCTGTGCGGCGCCGGCCCCACCGTCAGGGTGTGGAGCCGCCCGGCCGGGACTGGGTAGGAGGGGGGTGAGGGGAGCGGACAGGCGGTGAAACGGGGCGGGGGGACGGCTTCGCTCGAGGGAATCCAACGTCGAGCAGTTCAATAAACGCAGTGCAGTCTGTTCTCCTATGACGCGGTTGGAGCCGTGTTCCTCCAGAAAACCGCGTCAGGGTTAAAATCGCGTTGCAATTAATAATATACGGTAAGCACAGTCGGCGAGAACGCATGACATGCGTACGCGGGCTGCATCTCGAAGCATCCAGCAGCACCCCAATGCCTTGTTCGACGCCACGCCGAGGCAGCCGTATGACCGCTTATTCCTTGATCGCGTGATGTCAAATTCTCATCCGTGTTATGAAAAGCGCGTCGTATCCTATTCGCGTTATGAAAACACGTCGGTGTCGGAGTAACGGACCGTACTTAGAATTGCTTCTGTCTCTCTACGCAACGGTACCTTTTAGCCCCCCGACCTATTGGCATTCCGCGCGCAAATATGCAGCAGCATTTGTTCAAAGCGAGCAAGCGCGACTGGTCTTGGGCATTTTGAGTTTTCGTCGGCAGACGTCCGTCTTGATGGACGCACGCTGCTGGCTTCGCGGATGTTGGTGGCAGGAGCGCTCCACGTAAACGAAAGGGCACTCCACGACTGCCATCGGCACCATCTTCATTTACCTGACTCGCATTCCTCCAACACGGTGACAACGGCTTACCTGGCACCACAGGGATGTGGTTAGCGGCGTGGTGATGGGCATCCGGATCCGGAACAGCGGCGGTGACGGCGGCGGTGGCTACGGTGGTGGCTACGGCGGTGGCGGCGGCGGTGGCGGCGACTTTGTTCACGGTGGACTCTGGTGCAGAGTTATCGCTGCTGTGGGCACGAGGAACGGAGAGAAAGTGGTGAAACCCCAGATGGCCACGTTGTGCGGAGGAGAGGATGAGGGGCATCTGGTGCGTGGGTGGAGCACACTGGCCAATCAAATGCCTTCCCTAGCCAGCTAGCCAACCAGCAACAAGTACTAGTCACCCACTGATCCCAGCCAATTAGCCAACCAGCAACAAGTACTAGTCACCCACTGATACTAGCCAGTTAGCCAACCAGCTACAAGTACTAGTCACCCACTGATCCTAGCCAGCTAGCAAACCACCCACAAGTACTAGTCGCCCACTGATCCTAGCCAGTTAGCCAACCAGCTACAAGTACTAGTCACCCACTGATGCCAGCCAGTTAGCCAACCAGCCACAAGTACTAGTCACCCACTGATTCTAGCCAGTTAGCCAACCAGCCACAAGTACTAGTCACCCACTGATCCTAGCCAGCTAGCCAACCAGCCACAAGTACTATTCACCCACTGATCCCAGCCAGTTAGCCAACCAGCCACAAGTACTAGTCACCTACTGATCCTAGCCAGCTAGCCAACCAGCCAGAAGTACTAGTCACCCACTAATCCTAGCCAGCTAGCCAACCAGCCACAAGTACTAGTCACCCACTGATCCTAGCCAGTTAGCAAACACCCACAAGTACTAGTCACCCACTGATCCTAGCCTGTTAGCCAACCAGCTACAAGTACTAGGCACCCACTGATCCTAGCCAGTTAGCCAACCAGCTACAAGTACTAGTCACCCATTGATCCTAGCCAGTTAGCCAACCAGCCACAAGTACTAGTCATCCACTGATCCTAGCCAGTTAGCCAACCAGCTACAAGTACTAGTCACCCACTGATCCTAGCTAGCTAGCCAACCAGCTACAAGTACTAGTCACCCACTGATCCTAGCTAGCTAGCCAACCAGCCACAAGTACTAGTCACCCACTGATCCTAGCCAGTTAGCCAACCAGCCACAAGTACTAGTCACTCACTGATCCTAGCCAGCTAGCCAACCAGCTACAAGTACTAGTCACTCACTGATCCTAGCCAGTTAGCCAACCAGCCACAAGTACTAGTCACCCACTGATCCTAGCCAGCTAGCCAACCAGCCACAAGTACTAGTCACCCACTGATTCTAGCCAGTTAGCCAACCAGCCACAAGTACTAGTCACCCACTGATTCTAGCCAGTTAGCCAACCAGCTACAAGTACTAGTCACCCACTGATCCTAGTCAGCCAACCAGCTACAAGTACTAGTCACCCACTGATCCTAGCCAGTTAGCCAACCAGCCACAAGTACTAGTCACCCACTGATCCTAGCCAGTTAGCCAACCAGCTGCTGGCACTAGCCTCCCCCTGATCCTAACGATCCTAACCAATGAGCCAACACTACTCATACTGGCCACCTCACTGATGATTACAAAGTAGTCCGCTACAAACGAGTACCACACCCTGGCAGTGACCCTAGCGTTTGTTTTTTTCACTTTAATTACATATTTGTGTCGTATAAGAGCAATGCTAATAACATTACCAGTTGTAAATTGACCACATTCATGGAAATAACGGGGTTTTGTTAAGAAAATTGATATACCGGGGAGGAGTGGAACTCCACCCTTTGATTTAATTATCCCAGATCTTTGAGGACGCTCAGTAGCGACACCCCGAGACACCCATCACCAAATCAAGTTGAACCGCCTCTACGGGGAGGTATGAAGTATGTGTCTTTGCGTTGTCTCTGTTTGTGTCTACGTGTATGTGACGTGTCTCTGTCTCAAATGTCACACTTAACTTAAGTTTGTGTCTCTATGTTGCCTCTACCTGTGTTTCTGCCTTTGTGTCTACGTGTATGTGTCTTGTTTCTCTCCACAGTCCCTGTGGGCATGCTAATCTGATTGCTGTGCCCCCTTCTCCCCCTCACCACGCTGCAGCGGCATGTGCGGTGGCTCCTAGTCCATGCTAATTTGTATTCCTTTGCTCTGTCTCCACCCCCGCCCCCTCCATTCCCCTCTATTTAAGGCTTCGATACAGAAGCATTGTTTCACTTTGTCCAATGTGTGTGTCTCTCTCTGTGTGTCTCTGTGCTGGCTCTCTCTGCTTGGATGTCTATATATGTGTCTGTGATCTGTACTCTATCACTCTTAACCTATAATTTAGCAATCTTTGAAATAACGTGATCAGCCAGACCATGCGTTAATTGTGTTTTGACCGACCCTCTGTGCTGCATTATATTGTTTCCAAATTTTACGAAATCTTGTTCAAGTTGATGTGCTTCTCCATCTCTCTGTGTTTCCTCTCTCTTAAATTTAACTGTTCTATACCTGATGAAGATTGCTTGCGTTGCAATCGAAACGTCGTATGTATACTATTATGTAATTTTATTTTATTATTATTTCTTATTTATACGTGACTTTACCGAAAAAAAACAAGGAATAATTCCACCAGTCACGAAAGCACCAAATCAAGTTGACACCCATCGTTTTTGTCGGCCTTCCTCCCGATTAGCAGGGTTGGAAACGTACGGTGCGAAAGAAGTTCAACAAACATGCATAATACACACACGTTCCATTTCAAAGGATTTTCCGACTAATATACATGTTTAGCGAACTCCAGGCCTCTATGCGGGCATCACGCTGCCCGCGTGCACGCACACACGCCCGCACGCACACGCGTGTGTGCGTGCGGGCGTGTGTACGTGCACGCGTGTGTGCGTGCACGCGTGTGCGTGCGTACGTCTGGTCTCCGCATTCCGCCGGCGTTGCCGTGTGATCTCCGCACGCGGTGACCGGCATGCCCCCCCCCCCCGCCAGCGACTCTCAGTAGACGGCGGAGTTCTCGGGGTGAGTTCCCCTGCCTGGTTTGCTCCGTGCCTACCCCCACCCCCCGCGCCCCTTCACCTTGACCAGCAAGTCTCCTGTAGGGGTGGTGTGCACACGCATACGCACACACACACGCGCACACACGCACACACACACGCGCACACATACGCGCATACACACGCGCACACATACGCGCACACACATACACGCACGCACACACACACGCGCACACACGCGCACACACACACACGCCGGTGAGTGTACTCTTAGCTCTTGGTGTGGTCTGCCATTCAATTCCGACGCAATTCCAGGTTAACGGTGAGAAAACTCGGCTGTCGCGACCAATATCATCCATAATACAATCTTGTACTCAGATTGTAAATGTTGTACCTTGGCTCTCCAACACACCGGTGTGCTGTACTAGTATACTACACTATACACTACACTATATACTACACTATACACTAGTGCTGTACTAGTATACTACACTATACACTACACTATACACTACACTATACACTAGTGCTGTACTAGTATACTACACTATATACTACACTATACACGACACTATACACTAGTGCTGTACTAGTATACTACACTATACACTACACTATACACTAGTGCTCTACTAGTATACTACACTATACACTACACTATACACTAGTGTTGTACTAGTATACTACACTATACACTACACTATACACTACACTATATACGACACTATACACTAGTGCTGTACTAGTATACTACACTATACATTAGTGTTGTACTAGTCTACTACACTATACACTACACTCTACACTAGTGCTGTACTAGTATACTACACTATACACTACACTATACACTACACTATACACTAGTGCTGTACTAGTATACTACACTATACACTATACATTAGTGTTGTACTAGTATACTACACTATACACTACACTCTACACTAGTGCTGTACTAGTATACTACACTATACACTACACTATACACTACACTATACACTACACTATACACTAGTGCTGTACTAGTGACGAATTGGCCACGTTCTGTTTACGTGAGAAACCTTACTAGTTGGCTGTGTCGGGTGGTGGCGGATTTTAACGACACAACAGTTATATATTTACGCGATCTAACCCAAAAAACTCTATTATGAGTGAGAAAACTCTGCACAGGAGGAACATGCGTGTAGGCTGGAAACGCGTTCAGTTCTTTCGGGGCTGGTGGTTTGGACAAGGCTGAAAGCATTGCAAATTAACTGTAGTCACGTGGCATGCGAGGGATGATGGGAGATGTGGCTTCCTGCTGTTTGTGAGCAGCGATCTGTGTGTGTGTGTACGTACGTTCGGCACCACAGGTGTCATTCTGGATCTGTTTGCGGTGGTGTAGCGGTTAGCACGCTGAGCTACGAACCCGGCGACCCGAGTTCGACTCCCACTCACGGTCAACAACAGTGACGATTATCTGAACCGGTCATGGGCCTGCCTGAGGTCGACCCTGCCTCATATGAGTACCTGGCGTGGTGTGTGAACATCGCCACTCGGGAGACAAAGGCGGTCGGGGCGTGATGTTGGCCATCCACCCCACTCGTGTGCCGTGCCGGCCTTCATAGGTGCTCACTAACAGCACTTGCCCCAACAGTCTGTTGTGGCTACATGGGGGGATCTTTGTCTTTGTTTTTTGGTGTATGGGTTTGGCAGCACAGGTGTTATTCTGGATCTGTTGAGCAGTTGGAAGCTGTCTGGACTGTCACTCCCCTCGCAGCTCTGGGTACTATGCTTACTGTGGACCACTTTTAAAGTAACTCCTGTGCCGGCTTACAATATTAAGGTTGGCCCACCTACCACGATCCATCCTGGGTTTAGTCAGACGGGTTTGTGCGAGTAGTTTACAAATCTTTGAAATATCTGTACACACACTCGTCAGTGAGCTCCTCCGGCAGGCGAAGTGTCCTTGTCCTGCACTTTCGATTAGAACGGGCGCCGCGGTGGCTAGGAGATGTTAACTACCTCGCCTGGTGTACAGGAGGTCGTGGGTTCGATCCCGACCCTGACGCCTGCTTCTGTATATTTGGAGTTTGCGTCTCTCTCCATGGTGAGATGTTAACTACCTGGCCTGGTATGCAGGAGGTCGTGGGTTCGATCTTGACCCTGACGCCTGCTGCTGCATATTTGGAGTTTGCGTGTCTCGTGGATTTTTCTCCGGGCTACTCCGGTTTTTTCCCCGAATCAACATGCGTCTTGGAGTATTTGGCCGCTATAGATTTCCACGTGACGAGCCCACTTCGTTGAGCTATCATTTGTGGCCAGGTCGCTTCGGAAAAACGAGTTACCACACAGCTCCAGTGGGCCTTGCCTGGTAAGATAAAAAAAAACAGTTTAGTTTTTAACAGTAGTTCAGCGCGTGGTTGGCTACGTGCTGTGCGAAAGAAGTTCAACATACGCACCTCGCCTGGGTCGCGTCCGGCCCGGTGCGTGTTCCGTGCGTCGTCTCGCCTGCTTGCAGCTCTGCTCCTCCACCCGGCTGCACCGGCGCAGCCAGGCCCCAAGGCTCGGCAGCCGCAGGTGGTGACCCACGCTGCACCAGCTTCCTTCGGCAGAATCGCCCCTGCGCAATTCCGTCCTCTCGAGCTTCGGCCACCGGTGCGGTGTGCTCGGCAATGCGCCTCGAACTGTCGGGGTGGTTAGGGTCAGAGAGAGCGGGGAGAGGCGTGGGGTGGGGTGGGGGGTTTACAATGATTACAGCTGACACTCGAGCCGAGGTGGTTCGGGTGGCTCGGAGCTGAAAACTCTCTTAAATTTCCCTTCCCCATTCCGAGACGTCTGCAGGGAGTCGCAGGTTGGGGACGGTGTGGGGGGGGCGTCCCATTCCCCGCCGTCGAATCTCGGAAATGCCGCGAGCGGTTCGGCATTCAAAAATGTTTTTTTTTTCAGAGAGGCGCAGGGGGGGGGGGGCAACAGCGCCGCCGTTTGTTTTAGTTTTTAAAGGCGTCGTTACTCACCGCAGAGAACCGTCGCGACACGACCGCCGCCAGCCTACGATAGCCGGCGCAGCGACCGGGCCACACGCCTCTCCTGCGTGGCCCTTTCAACGATGTCCGCGTACGTCAATGGAATGGGGAAAGGTTAAGGGTGTGGACTTGAACAGTTGCAGGGAGTTGACGGGCGCGGATGTCTGGGGGAAGGCAGCAGTTCCAGGCCATGGGTGGCAGCAGAGGCAACCGAGTGATCTCCCAACCGAGGAGACGAGGCGAAGGGTGACCAGACCTCTAAAACCATAAAATCAGATCGTTCGAATCGTAATGCTCGCGGGTGACCCCCGCCCCATTGACTGGGGGTGAACCTCTTTATACTGATGGGTGGACAGAGACAGTGGGTGGGGGTGGGGGGGATTTAAGGAGCTTGCACCGTTTCAATTGCCACGCCAGGATATCAAATCAGCCAGCCAGCAAAACTTTGACAAAATAACGCAGCGAAGGTATCCGTCGTTGGATGACGGTCCGACCCCCAGCGTACCTACCTCCCCACCCCTGGGTGTCCCCTCGCGTGCGTGACAACCCCTAGCCCCCCCCCCCCCTCCCACCCAGACGCATATCCTACCAGTCGCCCCCCTACCCACGTACCCCCTCTGCGCGCGCCCACTGCCACGGTCAAACTACGCACCCCACACCCCGCACTCGGCTGTCTCTCCCCGCCCCCAGCACCCCCGCAGACGCGAGCCCCCGCCCGGGTGCCGGCCACCCGTGCACCCCCATACACTCTGCGCGCTCGGGCGGCGCATGACCGCCCAGCCAGCCAGCAAAACTTTTACGAAATAAATAATAGAGGCACCCCTCAATTTTTACGAAAGGGATGCGTTCTTCGATTAAAGAAAAAAACGAATGATCTCGTTAGCTTAATACTAAACATTGGGGATACGTGTCGGACAGTCGTTGCAAACGCGACTCCTAAACCTGGACATCCACCGGCTATGTGACTTTCCACAATACCAAAAAAGAATAATCCATGGGATTTTAAAACGACGGTGTAACAATTTAAAATAATTGACCTCAACACCGCCACGGGACACCCGTGGCGCAGCCTCCCACGGGTGCCCTCTCGTTTGATGATCTCAGGACGCGTCGTGGCCTTCCCGTCCATTTCGCTCGCGCGGAAATTCGACGTCGTCCGTCGGGAAAGAAAACGAAAAACGTGTCCGTGATTTGCCAGTTGCGCTCACGCCGAATTTTCGTCGGCGTGAGCGCACCGGTTGTGAGTTGGAGAATAAAACCCACAACATACTCTTTGCTCTTTCGGTAAAGTCACGTAGGTAAAGAAAATAATCCATGGGATTTTCAAAACGACCGTGAAACAATTTAAAATAATTAACATCAACACCGCCACGGAAAATAAAAAAATATATATTGTCTTTACCTACGTGACTTTACCGAAAGAACCAAGAGTATGGATCCTTGCAGTCACGAAAACTTCAAATCTAGAAAAAACCCACAACATTTACAATTCGAGTACGGCGTTTTTGCCGGTAATTAGAACGGGCTTCGTCAGGCGGACAGACAGAGTTGTGGCTGTCTGGCTGATCACGTGGCAAACCTCACTCATTGGTTGTGTCGGGTGGTGGCGGGTTTAACGACACATTTATATTTACGAGATCTAACCCCAAAAACCTCTATCATGGATACCCGTGTGTGACGTAGAAGGGAAATAATAAAATAATAAAAATAAAACATAATACAGTAAAACGTTGGATTGCGAGTAACTTGGTCTGCGAGTGTTTTGCAAGGCGAGCAAAATTTTTAAGTAAAGATTAATTTGATAAACGAGCGAGGTCTTGCAATACGAGCGTCACGTGATCACAACTGATATACGAGTGCTTTGATATACGAGTGCTTTGGATTACAAACACGTTTCCGGAACGAATTATGCTCACAATCCAAGGTTTTACTGTAAAATAAAATTCTCACGACGTTTCGGCCACAACGCAAGCAGCCGTCCTCAGAGCTGTCGGAAAGACAGCGTCCCAGCTCTGTTCTTCGCCCGAGGACGGCTGCTTACGTTGTGGCCGAAACGTCGTGAGAATTTTATTTTATTACGCTTCATTTTTTATTATTTCCATCCTACGTGACTTCACCGAAAGAACCAAGAATATGAATCCCTGCAGTCACGAAATCTTTCAATCGAAACCTGCGCGTGAGTTACAATGTTTCCACTGCCAGCGTTACTCCTGACGTGACCTGGGCTCGAGACGACGCAGCATCTCTCAAGGCCCACGGCCCCCTCCCAAGTTTGGACGACCTCTCCAAGTGCGACGAGACACGCGTAACGCCTCGGCAGTTTCCCCGTGATGATCACAACAGCTTAGGGCTACCGGTGCAAACAGCGTACGGCGTAATCCCACGCGTGTACGTTGAACTTGTATCGCACACCTACTGTAGCTGATCTCGTCAACGAGCATGAACCATCATCACGCGGTGGCTTTTTGGCTCAGACGTCGAACATCGGCGGCGGTCACCGCATCGCGCGCTTCCGGGCGCGCTTCTCTGGCCGTCTGAAACGTTCTATCCTTCCGATATGAGGAAGCCGCTGGAATGGTGCAACTTTTAATTCGTCGAGATCGAAAACTCATTTCTTTAGAACTGCGTGGTGTTGTTGTTGTTGTTGTTATTGTGTGTTTAGCTTGTTGTCCTTTCCCTACCCGCACCTCCGATTAGCGCGGTTGGCTACGTACGGTGCGAAAGAAGTTCAGAAGTTCAACACATCTTCTTTGGTTCTTTCGGTAAAGTCACGTAGAATGAGAATAAAATAATAAATTGATAAAATAAAATGACACAATAAAATTCTCACGACGTTTCGGCCACAACACAAGCGGCCTTCATCATCATGTGTTGTGGCCGAAACGTCGTGAGAATTTTATTGCGTTATTTTATTTTATCAATTTATTATTTTATTCTCAATTCTACGTGACTTTACCGAAAGAACCAAAGAAGATGAATCCTTGCAGTCACGAAAGCTTTAAATCGAAGTTCAACACACTTAAGCGGTGTGCTTTCGCGAAATTATCCCCACCTGAAGAACGAAGTTCAACGCACACACGAAATCGGCGGTGCTTGGGGGGAAGGACATCAAACCGAACACAACACAACAACAAAAAAACAGCTTTAAAGAACCGAGTTTTCAATGGAGGTTTGAAGAGCGCACTTCTTTGCCAGCCCTTTGCCAACCGCCCGACCTCGCCTCGCCGCTCGCCGGCCCCTTCCCTCCCGTCCCGGTGACCTCTCTCTGCCCGCTACCCGAGACGCGCGCCGTGGGCTGTTGTTGTTTGGTTTGTTGTTGTTGTTGTTGTTTGTCTTTACCTTTTGAGCGCATTCACACGAGCCGCGGTCCCATCGCCCTCACCGCCAGCGCTCCTCCCGTGCACTGTGTGCCTACTGTACTCCGTGGGCGGCTTATAGGGTCGCCGCAATTGCCTCACGGTTCAGAGGTCGCCGGTTTGAATCCAAGCCCAGTTCGCTGATAAGGTGGCCGTAGAAGTGAGTGGTTATGGGGGGTGGGGGGGGGGGGGTGCCCGTTCCGTCAAAGTGCTCGTTGGATTACCACCTGGTCGAGTTTGACCTGACCCGCGTTTTTGCACGGACGGTCGGTCTAGCGGTTGTGTTCTGGTGGTGGTGGTGGTGTTCGCGTGGCCGGCGTTGATTCGTACCCGGATCTCGCGATGGCAAATTTGAACTCGGTTGCGGTTGACCGCACGGCGATGATATTGCAACCGAGGACTCGAGCACACGATGGACACCGGTGTTACCGAACACCTCACCACGGTCGGCGTGGATTTGTTTCCGATGAGCGCGGTGGGCTTCGTACGGTGCGAAAAGAAGTTCAAAACATGAACATAAATCTCCTCCGCAATGGGCAGCTCGATAGACAACTTTCGGAAGGGAGGCTACTCTAGTGACCCATTCACCCACACACCCCACCCACTCACCCACACACCCCACCCACTCACCCACTCACCCACCCACCCACCCACACACCCCACCCATTCACCCACACACCCCACCCATTCACCTACACACCCCACCCACTCACCCACACACCCTACCCACTCACCCACTCACCCACACACCCCACCCACTCACATACCCACCCACTCACATACCCACTAACCCACACACCCCACCCACTCATCCACACACCCCACCCACTCACCCACACACCCCTCCCACTCACCCACTCACCCACTCACCCACACACCCCACCCACACACCCCACCCACTCACCCACACACCCCACCCACACACCCCACCCACTCACCCACACACCCCACCCACTCACATACCCACCCACCCACTCACCCACACACCCCACCCACTCACCCACACACCCCACCCATACACCCCACCCACTCACCCACACACCCCACCCACCCACTCACCCACACACCCCACCCACTCACATACCCACCCACCTACTCACCCACACACCCCACCCACTCACCCACCCACCCACTCACCCACACACCCCACCCACTCACCCACACACCCCACCCACTCACCCACTCACCCACACACCCCACCCACTCACCCACACACCCCACCCACTCACCCACACACCCCACCCACTCACCCACACACCCCACCCACTCACATACCCACCCACCTACTCACCCACTCACATACCCACTCACCCACACACCCCACCCACTCACATACCCACTCACCCATACACCCACTCACCCACATACCCACTCACCCACACACCCACTCACTCACTCACTCACCCACATACCCACTCACCCACATACCCACTCAACCACTCACCCGCATACCCACTCACCCACTCACTCACCCACATACCCACTTCACCCTCATACCCACTCACCCTCATACCCACTCACCGACAAACCCACTCACCCACCCACTAATTCTCGTCCACCTTGAACTCATCTTCAACTCACGACTTCGGACTCATTTTTCATACGAATACGGTTAAAGCATTTAATTGTTTCATTTTCAAAAAAAAGAATCGTATTCGTTTCGTGTGATCCACCTGCTCGTAGCCAACCTGTTGTCGTGCGTGCTTCGTGTTGCTGTGACTCATCATCCGGCGCGTTCACGCTGAGAGACGGCCGATCGTTAAACGCGCGTTCGAGTCGTTACCGACGGCGTATTTTGTGAGCCAAAGACCCACGCACATCTCTCTCGCCCACACGGTCGTGAATATCACTCGGAGCAAGGCAGGAGACGATGGGTCACCCAGAGTCGCCCCGAGTCTGAGCTTTGACCGGTAAACCCCCCCCACCCCGCCCCGCCCCTCCCCTCTCCTCGTAATCCCAAATTATTGTCAACGCTTCGGTGGTGACCGTAAAATCACGCAAAGTCGAAACGTTGGTTCCAAATGAGCGGTGGGGGTGTAGGGGGGGGGGTCGTTGTATCGTGGACATTTTGACGGCCCCGAGGCGTTGGGGGGTGGGGGGCAGGGGGTGGGGGGCGGGGGGTGGGGGGCAGGGGGCGGGGGGGGGGCTCCATCCAGCAGTGGACCAAGCGTAGCCGACTCGGATTTGAATCGTCGTTTTTTAGAGTGCGTCACGCGTTGTGTGACCAGCCACCGCATGCCTAAGCAGCTTCTGTTTGGCCCCATAGAGGGGGGCTAAACGGGCGCGGCACCGCCTAGAGAAGAGATGGAGTGATGTGGTACAGGAGGACGTGGAGCTGAGTGGACTTGCCGATGACTGGTACCAGCGGTGTCAAGATCGACCTCTGTGGAGGAGGCTCGTGAAGGATGCTACTGGGCAGTTGGAGGTAGTCACCCTCCAACAACAACGGAGGGCAGAGGAGCGACGCTCACAACAACGAGCGGAGCGCCGGGTGGCTAAAGCACAGCAGGTTGGCACAGTAGGGGGCACAGGTGGTGCATCAGCCAGTCATCTCAGTCAGTCGACCCGTGGCACCTGGGTCTGCCCCGTGACCTCCTGCCAGCGGGCGTTCGACACTTCACGTGGCCTCAGGGTGCACATAGCCTGGCACAAGCGTCGTGGTGACGTCACCGCCACTTAGTGGCGAATGGCGGTTGTTGTTGTTGTGTGTACACGTGTGTGTACGCGTGTGTGTGTGTACAGGTGTGTGTACACGTGTTTGTGTGTACACGTGTGTGTACACGTGTTTGTGTACACGTGTGTGTGTGCACACGTATTTGTGTACACGTGTGTGTACGTGTGTGTGTGTACGTGTGTGTCTGTATGCGTGTGTGTATACGTGTATGTGTACACGTGTTTGTGTGTACGTATGTGTGTGTACACGTGTGTGTGTGTACGCGTGTGTGTGTGTACACGTGTGTATGTGTGTGTACGTGTGTGTACGTACGTGTGTGTACGCGCGTGTGTGTGTACACGTCTGTATGTGTGTGTACGTATGTGTGTGTGTACGTGTGTGTGTACACGTGTGTGTGTGTACACGTGCGTGTGTACACGTGTGTGGGGAGCGACAGTGTAGCGGTTAGCGCGCTGCGCTATGAACCTGGCGACCCGGGTTCGATTCCCGCTCATGGCCAACACCAGTGACGATTATCTGAACCGGTCCCGGGCCTCCCCTAGGTCGACTCAGCCTCAAATGAGTACCTGGTGCGGTGTGTAAACATTGCCACTAGGGAGACAAAAGCGGTCGGGCGTGGTGCTGGCCACCCACCCCTTCGTGTACCGTTCCGGCCTTCATAGGTGCTCGCTAACAGCACTTGCCCCTACAGTCTGTTAAGGCTATATGGGGGATCTTTATCTTTGTTTTGTACCCGTGTGTGTGTGTACGCGTGTGTGTGTGTACGCGTGTGTGTGTGTACGCGTGTGTGTGCGTGTTCATAGGTGCTCGCTAACAGTACTTGCCCCTACAGTCTGTTACAGGCTATACGGGGGATCTTTGTCTTTGTGTACGTGTGTGTTGGTGTGTCTGTGTGTGTCTTTGTCTGTGTATGTGTGTACACGTGTGTGTGTATACGCGTGTGTGTTATCACGTGTGTGTATGTACACGTGTGTGTGTGTACACGTGTGTGTGTGTGCGTGTGTGTTGGTGTACGTGTCTGTGTCTGTGTGTGGAGTGGTAGTGTCGTAGTGGTTCGCGCTACGCTGCGCTACGAAGCCGGCCACCCGGGTTCGATTCCCGCTCACGGCCACCATCAGTGACGATTATCTGAACCGGTCGTGGGTCTCCCCTAGGTGGACTCGGCATCAAATGAGTACCTGGTGCGGTGCGTGGCAAACATCGCCAGTGGGGATACAAAGGCGGTCGGGAGTGGTGCTGGCCACCCACCCCCTCGTGTGCCGTTCCGGCCTTTATAGGTCCTGCTCGCTTACAGCACTTGCCCCTACAGTCTGTTAAGGCTACACGGGGGATATGTGTCTTTGTAGGGGGCACAGGTGGTTCATCTCTGCCAAAGTCGTCTCAGTCGGACAAACCCCCATGGCACCCTGCTGGGGCTGACCTCCTCCTCCTGCCAGCGGGCGTTCGACACTGCACGTGATAGCCTCAAAGTGCACCTAGCCTGGCACGTTGCTTTGGTGATCACTTGGTGACTAGCCTGGACGGGTTTGAACACTTCAAACAAGGCCTGTGTATCTACAAATGTAAAAGCAATATATGCGTCAGGAATAATTGACTAACTTACAATGTTACATTTAAAGTACCGTATATAGACATCATAAATGGTCATGGACGTGCAATAGCCATCTCAAACTCAAGGTACAGACAACTTTGACTCAACTACATTTCGTAGTTGAGTCAATGGTCCCACGTAGGTGTTGTCGCTTCTTTTTCAGAAGCCACCCTGGTCACCGCAGACGACAGCTCAACTGAGTGTGGGATATCATCAGCATGTGGACATTCACAGCAGCGGCGAACGTATGCTTCCCGTTCCCCCCGCACCTCCGATTAGCGCGGTTGGCTACGTACGGTGCGAAAGAAGTTCAACACACAGTACACACTACGCTACACACAATACGCTACACTACACACTACATCACTATGCACAACTGAAAACACATTTCCTAAGATTTGATTTTTGTCTTTCGTTGTTCTTACCCCGCACCTCCAATGAGCACGGTTGGATATGTACTGTGCGAAAAAAGTTCTACATACATACTACACGATACACAATAGGCTATACACTACGCTATACACTACACACACTACGCTACATCATTACTATACAGTGCGCAACTAAATTATCAGAGCATGATTGATATCGCCTTATGAAGCTAGTTGGAATTACCGGCGAAACGTCGGACTCAGATTGTAAATGTTGTGGCTTGGCTCTCCAACACACAAACGGTTTGCTGTACTAGTAAGGGGCCGTCCATAAATGACGTCACGCACCTGGAGGGGGTCAGACATTTGTGACGATGTGTGAGGAGGGGGGGGGGGGGGTGAGAAATGTGACGTCACATCAAAAAGCGCAACTTTAAATAAACCTAGAATTGTTATAACAACACTAATTGTGTTCTAACAATACTCCTACAAAATCAGAGTGCAGCGCCACGTTAAACACGCACTACAATGACAATAGTTTAAAGCGATTTGAAGCACGTTTTATTTTCAAAATGGAAGTATGGCTTTGGGGGGGGGGCAGAGCTTTGTGACGTCATATTTGAGGGGGGAGGGGTCTGACTTTTTGTGACGCCGTGTGACGAAGGAGGGGGGGGGGGTCAAAAATCGTCCAAAATCGCGTGACGTCATTTATGGACGGCCCCTAACGAATTGGCACGTTCAACACACAGTACATACGTACGGCAGATGCGCTTCTGCGGCCGTCTGGAACGCTCTTCCAATGTTAGGGAGCTACTGGGAGATACGCACTTGTTAAATCGCCATTGAAAACTACATTTGTTTAGAAGCTGTTTTTTCTGTGTGTTTAGTTCGTTGTCTTCCCCCCGGCAACCTCCGATTAGCGCGGTTGGCTACGTACGGTGCGAAAGAAGTTCAACGTAGGTTGAAGTAGGAGACAGATTTTCCTTCTAATCGCCACAACGGTGGCAAAGTTCGCCGCTTGGCACGCGGCTCGGTTCTAGCAGCCGCCCTGGTTAATGATTTGCGGGCGCAATAAACGATAATACTAATTCTAGATTTGAAGCTTTCGTGACTGCAAGGATTCATACTCTTTGGTTTGTTCGGTAAAGTCACGTAGGTAAAATAAAATAAATGAAAACAACTAAATTAAATCGACGTTTCGGGGGCAACACAAGCTTCCGTCTTCAGGTGGAACAGACACAGCAAAATTAGCTATACAATAAAATATTAAATAATATAAAATTTTATATAAAATAATATATTTTTTATTATTTTATTGTTTCCCTTCTACGTGACTTTACCGAAAGAACCAATAATATGAATCCCTGCAGTCACGAAAGCTTTAAATCAAGACGATTAAGATTTCATTTTACCAGGTACAGTAAGTCCCACTAAGCTAAAGAGCTCTTTTTCAGAAGCCACCTGGCCACAAAGCACGTAGCTCAACGAAGCGGTTTATATGATCACTATGTGGCAATTTATAGCAGCAACCAAATGCTGTCTAAAACGCGCGACGTTGATTCCAAAACGTGGCAGTGAAAACCCGGACGACCCGGAGAAAAATCCACGCGATCACGAGGGTAGAGAGAGAGAGAGAGATCGAGAGAGAGAGAGACTTTTGACTTTTAAACAACTTTTATTGCCGCAGGCAGCAACAGCACTGGAGGCGATTCCGATATGAAACACACAAAGTCACCAGCAACACAAATACTCGCTATAAATCCACGCGCTGTGGCGCTAAATGCAGTGCGCACAACACGAAATAATAGTCACGTGGTGGTGGTGGTGGTCATCGCGCACGCCACGTTGACGAGCGAGCGCTTCAGAAGGTGAACACGTGGGGTGCCGTCCACGCTGGTACAGAGAGGGGCTTGTCCGGCTCCCCAGCGTTCGAAGAAGACGCGCTGCACATCACCGACACGTGTGTGTGGTACGTGGCGTGCTCCAGCCGGAGCCGCGCCTTGAGCAGGCCCCTGAACACTGGAAGCAGCACAGAGCAGCCGTCAATGTCACCTTCCAGCATCTTTTTTTTCTCGTTCTGTACAGAGAGACACGCAAACTCAAACAATACAACATGCGGCAGGGTCGGGATCGAACCTATGACCCTCCTGCATACCAGACGAGGAGGGTGCTTCTTACTCATCTCCTTCTTTCGAATGGCACTGTGAAAAGCAACAGTTTTTTACGATGTTATTTACGATCGTAATAAACGAATGCAAACGTTGCTCGTCTGCTCCAATGATGTGGTTTGACGCAGTGTGGGTTGCAGCGACACCGCCACGCTGTGCACGGATGGAGAGGTGCTGAAACGAGACGTGTCCGTGGGGGAGCCGGGGTTCACTTAAAAGGAACGAGGCGCGCGTGGCTGACGTGACCGTGCGCGTGCGCGCGCAGAGCGGTGGCGCAGCGGTTAGCGCACGGGCGCTGCGGTACCCGGGCGAACCCGACAGAGTTCGTCTCCAGCTCCACGAACAATGCCAGCGATGGGAAATATCGGTTCTGGGCCGCCCCTAGGTCAACTCGGCCTTCAATGAGCACCTGGTGCCGTGTGCACGGAACATCGGCACCGGGGGCAGACGAGGTCGGCCGGGCGTGCTGCTGGCCACCCAACCCACATCAGAATCTTATTTTACACTAGAGGAGGAATCCGATGAGCTATAAAGCTCTTTTTTTTCCTTCCCCAAAGCTACCCAACAAACGAAACACGATCGGAGGGTTGCCGGCCTTCGCAGGTGTTACTCGCTCCTCGACGGCACTTGCCCTTCCCCTGGGGGCAGCCTGCCGAAAGGCTGTACGGGGGATCTTTGTCTTTTGTACGAACGCTAGATTAGAGGGGCGACCTTTGGAGCCCGCGAGCGTCGCGGTCGAGAAGTTTCCATCGGTTCGAACGCGGGAGCGGTCGTGTGAGGTTTTGAGTGGATTAATAGGATTAATAAAAAAACAAAACTGTTGCTTTTCACAATGCCATACGAAAGAAGAAGAATGGATTAGTGTAAAAAAAACAACTTTTTTTGTTAATTCGACAAACAAAACAAAAATCCGATTTAATAAACCCGTTATTGTTTTGTTGGGGTGTTTGAAGGTGACGAGAAGGAGGGGTGGGGGAAGGGTCGCGAACGGCGGGAGGCGACTCCGCTCCGTCGTTCTACCACCCCCACGGACAAGAGACACCCCAAACCGGCACAACTCAGCGCTGGCATCCGTTCTCGTGGTGGCCGTGGTGGTGGCGGTGGTGGTGTCGCTTGTCCTTGTTGGTTGGGAAGCCGTGGCAGTGTTTAGCAGCCACGGGGTTGTTGAAGTATTAGTGGTGGTGGTTGGGTAATGGTTGGGTGGTGGTTGGTTGGGTAGTGGTGGTTGGTTGGTTGATGGTTGGGTGGTGGTGGGAGTTGGTTGGGTGGTGGTGGTGAGAGTTGGTGGTTGGGTGATTGGTGGGAGTTGGTGGTTGGGTGGTGGTGGGAGTTGGTGGTTGGGAGGTGGTTGGTTGGGTGGTGGTGGGAGTTGGTGGTTGGGTGGTGGTGGGAGTTGGTGGTTGGGTGGTGGTGAGAGTTGGTGGTTGGGTGGTGGTGGGAGTTGGTGGTTGGGTGGTGGTTGGTTGGGTGGTGGTGGAAGTTGGTGGTTGGGTGGTGGTGGGAGTTGGTGGTTGGGTGGTTGGGTGGTGGTGGTAGAAGCCACGATGTCCGTGCGATTCCACAATGCGGCCCGCGATGGCTTTCTGGAGCCGCTGAAGGAGGCGACTCGCCGTGACCTCAACACCCCAGACGCAGAGGGCCTCAGCCCGACCCTCATGGCAGCCTCGCGGGGACACCTCGAGGCCCTGCGCCTGTGCGTCAGCCGTGGGTGAGTGGCGTCGTCATCGTCGTCACCATCGTCACGGTGGCATCGGTGGCAACATCATCACCACCACCATCACTGTGTCATTAGTCGCAACATCATCATCACCACCACCATCATCATCATCACTGTGTCATTAGTCGCAACATCATCACCACCATCATCATCATCGTGTCATTGGTTACAACATCATTATCAATGTGGCATTGGTCACAACATCATCACCACCACCATCGTCATCATCATTGTTAGCTTTGGTCACAACATCATCATCATCATCACCACCATCATCACCATCACTGTGTCATTGGTCACAACGTCATCATCATCACCACCATCGTCATCATCATTGTGGCGTTGGTCACAACATCATCATCACCACCATCATCGTCGTCGTCATTACCGCGGTGCCAGCATCGGCATCATCACCATCATCATCATTGTGGCGTTGGTCACAACATCATCATCACCATCATCGTCGTCGTCATTACCGTGGTGCCAGCATCGGCATCATCACCATCATCATCATTGTGGCGTTGGTCACAACATCATCATCACCACCATCGTCGTCGTCATTACCGTGGTGCCAGCATCATCACCATCATTGCGGCAACATTAGCCACGTCATCGTCTTCACCACGGCGCCAGATCGACACTGCAATCACCACCATCACCACCATCGCGTCACAGCTCACGACATCCGACGAGACCGCACGGTGTATGGGAGGTAGGCCCTCACCCAGCAGTGGACGAATGTGTACATGTAACTACGTGCACATACATGATAGCGGGCATCCCCAGTGCCGGATTAACTTAGTAGCAAAAGCATCAAATGTAGCTACGGCCCCTGAACTTTCAAGGGCCCCGTGCTAAATGCATTCAAGCCGTCAATTCCGGTTCAGTGATTCTGCACTTGCTCTATTACTATAGTACTACACCGCCTTCAACTTTGACGAACGACCGAGTGTTTAAGGTTAGCGATTTGTCGTATTTTCTCGCTGTATAGCAAATAAAAAAATACAATTACTTAACTATACAAGTAAAAATAAAGTATGTGTTTATATATTTATTTAGGACCCCTTTATAACATGATGATACAGGCCCCGCACCTAGCTTCATCCGGCACTGCGCATCCCGTGAGCCCAACATAAGATACAGCTTAGCTGGACCTGCACGCCACTCGCCTCTGTCCATCTCATGAGATGATGCATTAATGTCGACTTGTAACACGCCTCCACTTCCACACACGTTCCACTCGCTCTCGTAGAAGGCGCCACGGTGGCTATGAGATGTTAACTACCTCGCCTGGTATACAGGAGGCCGTGGGTTCGAACCCGACCCTGACGATGCCTGCTGTATAATTGCAGTTTACGGTGTCTCTCTCTCCGTGGTGAGATGTTAACTACTTCGCCTGGTACACAAGAGGTCGTGGGTTCGGTCCCGACCCCGAGGCCTGCTGTATATTTGGAGTTTGCGTGTCTCTCTCTGTGGTGAGATGTTAACTACCTCGCCTTGTATACAGGAGATCGTGGATTCGATCCCGAGCCTGACGCCCTCTGTATATTTGGAGTCTGCATCTCTCTCCCCGGGTTTCCCCCTCTACATTTAGAATGAAGCGCTTATGAGTATTCGGCTGCTATAAATGTGCACGTGATGATGATGATAAGCCACTTCTTCGAGCTAGCATTTGTGATAGCCAGGTCGCTTCTGAAACAAGAGCTATAAAAGCTCAGTGGGCCTTACCTGGTGAAATAAAAAATAGTTTATTGTTTTAACGTCATCATCTTCTTCACCATTGTGTCAGCATCGACATCATGGCATAATCATCACTATCATCACCATACCACCATCATCATCACTATCATCACCATACCACCATCATCATCACTATCATCACCATACCACCATCACCATCACTATCATCACCATACCACCATCATCATCATCACTACCATCACCATACCACCATCATCCTCATCGTATCATCATCAGCATCATCATCACTATCATCACCATACCACCATCATCATCACTATCATCACCATACCACCATCATCTTCACCGTATCATCAGCATCATCATCACTATCATCACCATACCACCATCATCCTCATCGTATCATGAGCATCATCATCACTATCATCACCATACCACCATCATCCTCACCGTATCATGAACATCATCATCACTATCATCACCATGCCACCATCATCATCACTATCATCACTATACCACCATCATCATCATCACTATCATCACCATACCACCATCTTCACTATCATCACCATACCACCATCATCCTCACCGTATCATGAACATCATCATCACTATCATCACCATACCACCATCATCATCACTATCATCACTATACCACCATCATCACTATCATCACCATACCACCATCATCATCAGTATCATCACTATACCACCATCATCCTCACCGTATCATGAGCATCATCATCACTATCATCACCATACCACCACCATCATCACTATCATCACCATACCACCATCATCTTCACTATCATCACCATACCACCATCACCCTCACCGTATCATGAGCATCATCATCACTATCATCACTATACCACCATCATCCTCACCGTATCATCAGCATCATCATCACTATCATCACTATACCACCATCATCCTCATCGTATCATGAGCATCATCATCACTATCATCACTATACCACCATCATCATCGCTATCATCACTATACGACCATCATCATCACTATTATCACTAAACCACCATCATCCTCACCGTATCATGCGTCTCATCATCACTATCATCACTAAACCACCATCATCTTCATCGTATCATCAGCATAATCATCACTATCATCACCATACCACCATCATCCTCACCGTATCATGAGCATCATCATCACTATCATCACCATACCACCATCATCTTCATCGTATCATGAGCATCATCGTCATCATAATGGAGGCATCAGCATTGCTATCATATAATCGGCATCAGTAATCCTCATGGTAGCATCGTCTGCCATTAACATCACTACCACCATCATCATTGCCATCATCATCATGGCACAATTTGCCATGATCTTGATAGCGTTTACCATCATCAACATCACGCTATCATCAGCATCATCGGTGGCATTTACTGACATCGTTTTCATCATCATCATTGCCATTGTGAGAAAAAAATCATCAACAGAATGAATCACCATAGCAGACGTTACCCTCACCACCTCACGACATGCTGAAACAAAGTTTAAGACTAGCAGCAGGATTTCGCGGCCAATATCATCCATGAAAGAGGTTGTTGGGTTAGATCGTGGAAATCTAAATGTGCCGTTAACCCCTCCAGCACCCAACACAGCCAATTAGTGAGGGTTGTCACGTGAACTGTTGGGTGGTGGCGGGTTTAACGACACATTTATTTATTTTGATTTAAAGCTTTCGTGACTGCAGGGATTCATATTCTTGGTTCTTTCGGTAAAGTCACATAGAAGGGAAACAATAAAATAATAAAAATATTAAAAAATGAAATTATCACGACGTTTCGACTGCAACACAAGCAATCATCATCAGGTGTGAAAACCACAACAAGAAAATTTAAAAAAGTAGCGGTTTTTCTTTTTTCAACGTTAGCACCACGGATAGCGATTTGACAGTTTGTTCAGATGGACGAGTCCATCTATGTTCGGAAAAGAGGAGGGGGGAGACGAAAAATAATGGATGCAGTCTAAAAGCCACCTTAAGCGTGATCAATCAATTAAGACCCGAAATGGTTTATCAAATCCTTACAATGATTGCTAAGCCAGAATCCATCTTCTCGGGTGAAATTGTCTCTGTGTTTGTATATGTGGATAGCCTCATGAACGAATCTCTCATGGTAGCCAGATGGCTTGCAAAGAACCTCTGTCTTAGAGAAGTCAATGTCATGTGAACCTACTGAATTATAACAGTGATCTGCCACGGCCGAGGTGTTGGTCCTACCGTGTTTCAGGCATGTGAACACAAAGCCAACGTAGCCTTGCCTGCCGGAGGAGCTCACCGATGGGACAATGTCCAGATCTTTTAAGGATTTGTGAGCTCCTCACACAATCCAGCCTGGTTAAACCCAGGTTGGATCGTAGGCAAGTCAGCCTAAATGTTTCTAACCGGCGAAGATGCTCCATTAGGGGGGTCCACGTTTCGCAAGCGTAGAGAAGGGAGGGAATAACCGTGGCCGAGAAGACCTGAAGCTTCGTGCGGAGTGACAGACCAGGCAGCTTCCACACAGCGTTACGCAACCGATGAAAAGATATTGCCGCTCGACTGATTCGGAATGAGACCTCCGCTGCCAAACCGGAGCCGGTCATGCGCACACTGCCAAGGTATGGGAAACTCTCCACTCTCTCCACAACTGCCCCATCACCGATTGGGAGTTGTGGGGGTGGAGTGTCCGATGGTACAACATACCCAGGCAGGTGCTTAGTTTTGGTGGGGCTGATGGTAAGGCCCCATCTCTTAGTGGCACGCTCCAGTTTCAGTAGAAGCGTCTCTAACTCCTCCCCTGAATGAGCAGCAATTACCAAATCATCGGCATACATAACGTGGTTGACTAATAGGGAGCCATCCCTTGACCGCACCCGGGCATCATCAGCCTTCCATTATATCTGTACCAAATGTAAATTCCCACGGTACAGCTATTGAAGGCTTCACGAACCACGTGGTCAAAATAGATGTTAAATAATGTGGGAGCCAGCGGACGTCCCTGTCGCACAACCAAGGTGTGCAGGGAATGGCTCCGACTCCCGGCCACGTAGTTTTACCCGGGCCCGCTCACCATCATGAAGGTCCTTAATGATCGTGAGCAGAAGGTCAGGGACTCCGAAAGCACGAAGAACAATCCAGAGCCCAGGCCTACCGATGGTATCATAGGCCTTTGACCAGGTCAATAAAGCAGAGATGTAGGTCTTGTTGGAATTCCCTACGCCTCTGCTGTAGCAGACGGACAGAAAATATGGCATCTGTGCAGGACCGCCCTGGTAACTTACACCCACTGGCGAGACACACGGGCAGAGTTTTTTTTTGTGTTCTCCCAGAAGGTAAATCATCGCAAACACAAATTAAGCACGGGGCGCGTCCAAAGTACGACAACTTACTTTGTTTAATCGAACCCCGTGTACTTATTAACAGTCACGTTGTTTTTTTTCTTACGATTGTGAACCAACGGAAGTGTGCAATGCTGCAGTCAAAGTCAAGAGACTCATTGGCGTGTGCGCACACTGAGAACACCATCATTGTCACAGCGCGTTCCCTCCGATGATCTCAAACCTTAGAATGTGCCCCACGGACAACCCCCTTTAACCGCTGCTGGACAGGGGCCTTATCCCACATGCCGTGAGGGGGGAGCGGGGGCATGGAGGGTTATTTGACCATACTTCACCTCGCAGGTCTCTTCCTGTCCTGCGGAGTGTGAGTGATGAATGTGTGATTGAGTGGAGCTTGTGTCATCTCCCCCCCCATTCTGCCGTGTGAGTGTGAGTGAATGTTACAGTGAGTGGACTTTTGCATGTTCTCTCCCTGTTCTCCAGAGTATGAATGGAGTTTGTATGATATCTCTCTCTCCCTGTTCTGTAGAGTGAGAGAGTGGAGTTTGTATGTTCTCTCTCTCTCTCCCCCTGTTCTGTAGAGTGAGAGAGTGGAGTTTGTATGATCTCTCTCTCTCCTCCTGTTCTGTAGAGTGAGAGAGTGGAGTTTGGATGATCTCTGTCCCCCTGTTCTGTAGAGTGAGAGAGTGGAGTTTGTATGATGCCTCTCCCCCTGTTCTGTAGAGAGAGAGAGTGGAGTTTGGATGATCTCTCTCTCTCTCCTCCTGTTCTGCATGAGTTCCGTCCAGGTTATCCAGTTTCTTCCCAGAGCTAAAACAAACACACCTCACAGTGTAACCGGCAATAGCCAAAACATCACAAATGATGATAAATCACGTGGACATTCCTGAACCCTCTCCCGTTTCCGAGACGCCTGCAAGTTGCAGGGTGTGGGGCGTCCCGTTCACCGCCGAATCTCGTAACGCGCGCTAGCGGATCGGCATTAACGTTATTTAGAAAGGCGTCGTTACTCACCGCAGAGAACCACAGAGACACGACCGCCGCTCTCTACGACAGCTGGCGCCAAACTGTGCCGAACGCCCCTTCAGCGTGGCCTTGCGGGAGCCTCGGCACGTCTTCCTACCCGAAGACGTGCAGGTAAAATTACCTTATTTTTTTCTTCAGATTCCGTTCTGATGATGTACACCTACGTCGTCAGAATGAAAAGAAAACCCGATGACGTACACGTACGTCAGAGTGTGAGTACGTCATCGGAATGGGAAAGGGGTTTCACCCTATAGGAATCCCACACGCGAGCAAACGTCACTCTCGCTACTACGAAAAACCTGGCAGGACCCTCCCCGAGAGAGAGCCACTACCCGGCGATGTCGGTGAACGCTGGCACACAGGCGCTTGTGGCAGCGTTCGCCGACGTCATCAGCGCAGCAGCGGCGCCAATAACGACCACGGTGCCGTCGGCGAATGCCGGCGACGCGATGCGTGCGTGCGGCAGCGGCGACCCCGAGCGCACGGACCTGTGGGGCAACTCGGCGCTGCACCTGGCGGCGGGCGCTGGCCACCTGGAGTGCGTGTCCTTCCTGGCCGACATGGATGCAGGCCTCTGGGCCCTGGACAACAACTTCCACTCGGCGCTGGAGCTGGCGGCGCTGCGGGCCAACTCGGACTGCGTGGCGCTGCTCGACGCCGCCATCGCCGACAGGGGGCGCAAGGACCCGCGCGGGGTCACGCGCGCCAAGGAGAAGGCGCGGCGGGTGAGTGTGCACGTGTGCGCGTGCGCGTGCCGCAGGGGAGCGGTGGTGTAGCGGTCAGCGCTACGCTGCGCTACGAACCCGCGCGACCCGAGTTCGATTCCCGCTCACGGCCAACATCGCTGACGATTATCTGAGCCGGTCCTGGGCCTCCTCTAGGTCGACTCAGCCTCAAATGGGTACCTGGTGCGGTGCGTAAAAACACCGCCACTTGGGAGACAAAGGTGGCCGGGCGTGGTGCTGGCCACCCACCCCCTCGTGTGCCGTTCCGGCTTTCATTGGTGCTCGCCAGCAGCACTTTCCCCAACAGCCTGTTACAGGCCACACGCGGGAGATGACCTTTGCCTCCGTGTTTAAGAGTGGGCAGCAGTGGCGCACTGCCAATAAGAGCGGCCGACATTTGAACAGGTCCGGCGTGAACACGGCACCGTCACCCAGGGTGACCCTGGCCTCGCGCTGTTTCAGCGGCGACGCCCCTGACGTTTCGCTTCTTCAGCTCCGTTCCCGGAGCTCCGAGGGCGCCGTAGCGAAACGTCGGACGCCGCGCCGAAACTACGGGTGCGCGCGGCGGTGGCCTGGACCACCGCTCGGGGAGACGGCCGCGTGGCGGCGGCCGCCGTGCGGGTCGTTGCGACGGCTGAAACGACGCACGGTGGGTGACTCTGCGTGCCCGTGTCTCTCGCTGCGCAGGAAGCGGAGAAGCGCGTCGGCGAGACCACGAAGCTGCAGGAGAAGCACCAGAAGCGCATGGAGCGAACCGCCGCGGCGTCAGGGACCCAGGGCCGGGCGGCCGCGCCGGCGGTCGGCTCGCGCCGGGGCTTCGGCACCTTCGGCACATTCGCGCGCATCCAGGCGAAGCTCAAGATCGGCACGGTGTCGCGCGCCGGCGGGCAGAAGGAAGCCGGCGGCGCCGGTGGCGCCGGCGAGACGGGCGGCGAGACGGGCGACGACGCGGAGCCGGGCAAGCGTGGAGACGGATGGGAGAAGGCGGCGGGAGGCTCGATGCTCGAGGAGCAGCACTCGGAAGAAGAGTAAGTGGCACACGAGGAGGGAGAGCGAGGAGGGAGCGCGAGGAGGGAGCGCGCTCGCTCGGTTTTCCCCCAGGGGTGGGGTGGTTGGGGGGGGGGGGCGCGGTGGTCCCCTGCCCGAGTGCGACCGCGTCTGGAGACGCCGTGCAGGCGCAGTGGCGGTGTTTGTTATGGCTGCTGCTGCTGCTGCTGTTGTTGTTGTTTACCAGGGTGGCGGACGAAAGAGGGGTGGTGATAGCACTGGCGTCTGGGAGGCGGGGAGGGGGGCACGGCGGTGCCGTGCCAGCCTGTGGGGCGGCTTGGGCAGATCGAGCAGCGATGTCACACGGCGGCGCGTGACAACATGGGCCCCCGCCTCCATCCCTCCCTCTCCATCCCCCCTCCATCTCTCCCCCACCCCTCCAGAGTATTCGGCCGCTGCTATAAATTCCCACACAATGCTGATGAGCCACTCTCGCCGAGCCATCATTTGTAGTCGCCCAGGGCGCTTCTTACTACTCGGTGGGGAGCCTTAAACTAAAATAAAAGGAGTTCATAGTTTAGTTTATAGTTAAGTTTATAGTTTAGTTCACAAACTATAAACTAAACTGTTCACCCTCCGCTACCGTTTCTCTCCGCAGCGCGAGCCAGGAGTCGGTGTTTAACCGCCCGGGGCTCGGCAACATGGTGTTCCGTCGCAACTTCCTGAGCGGCGGAGCGTACAACGTGGACTCGGAGAGCGTGAGGGGCCAGCGCAACGCGGCCCCGGCCTCCTCCTCCTCCTCGGCCGACGCGACGGGAGCCGCTTCCTCGGAGCGGCCCGGCGCGTTGCTGGCACACCGGGAAGACGGCGGGTAAAGAGCGCGACGACGACGACGCGCGGAGAGGTCCGTCACCTCTCCGATTCACAAAAAACGCTGGGCCGCGCGTAGCGGGCTCAGCCGTGGCTCAGGCTCGGCCTCGTTGAGAGTCCTGAGCCTGGTCGGGACCCTGGCTCAGGGCCGGCTCGAGGTAAGCGAGGCGGCTCTGAGCCACGGCTCGCTTGAGCCGGAGCTGAGCCGTGACGTACTCCCATTCCGATGACGTACCATGTACGTCATCCACGTGACGATGCCCACGGGAAGGGAGAGGCAAACTCCAAATATACAGCAGCAGGCGTCAGGGTCGGGATCGAACCCACGACCTCCTGTATACCAGGCGAGGTAGTTAACATCTGACCACGGAGAGAGAGACACCGTAGCCAAATACTCTGAGGATGCGCGACGTCGATTCTAAACGTGGAGGGGGAAAATAAAAAAAACCCGGAGGACCGGAGAAATATCCATCCCCGCCCCCCCCCCCCTTGTCCCCCGCCCACAAGCTCGTCCGCGCTGGCGCTGCAAGCCATGTGGGACATGCTGGACGAGGAGGGCGAGCCGGCTTCGGGCGACGGCGTAGAGATGCCCTGGGAGGACGCGGAACTGGACCTGGACGACAACGGCGGTGGCGGCGACGGCGACGGCGGCGGCGACGGCGGCGACGACGACTGCGGCCCTCTGGACGCCTTCCTGGCGTCGGCCGGCGCGGAGGAGTTTGCGCCGGCGTGCCGCCGGGAGCGCCTCGACCTCGAGGCGATGCTCCTCTGCTCCGAGGGCGACCTCGCCACCCTGGGCCTGCCGCTTGGGCCTCGCAAGCGCGTGATGGCGGCCGTCGACAAGCGCAGGAGGGCGCTGGCCACGCCGGCGGGCGTGGCTCGCGACACCAAGCTGTGATGGAGAGAGAGGAGAGAGAGAGGGACCAACGTGGACGCTCGTGCCCGCCGCCGCCGCCGCCGCGTTGGGTTTTCCAGCGGCCGCGCGAGGGCGCGTCGCGCTCCGTCACGGCCGCGGCGACGGCCGTGACGGAGCACGTCATCGACGTCGTCGTCGTCGTGAGCTCTCCGTCGTGTCTTTCCGGGTCAAGCCGCCGTTCGGCGCGATGTCCGACATTTCACTCCACGTGCCAACGGTAGATTCTTCTTCAAAAGCCCCTGGCGCAGAGGGAAACGACTGCCGAGGGTCAAGGCGCAGTCCTGCGACTGCTGGCTGGAGCCACTGCTGACGGGCAAAGGGGCCTCCACCAGAGTGAGCTCTGGAGAGCCCCTCCACAGGGTGTTGGGCCTACTCTTCCTCGCTTGGTCACGTGTCTTGCGGAAGGCGGGAGTTAGCCAAGTGTTGCCACGCCACAGGCAACGTGGCGAATCCACTTCTTCGTCTTCGGGTTGTACGGCCGCGATGGAGGCGCAGCAGAGCCGACAAACTTACAATTTCACGTTCGGGTGGCCAAGTCAGACAAACCGCGTGGGGAGTAGCGGAGCAGTCGCGGCGGTAGTGTGTACCGCCCCTGGGACGGCCTCCTTTGTATTCGTGGACCGGGGTTCATTGCGCGCGTTTTCCGTTGTGGCTACGGTCTCCGTTCTGGACGACCAGTCACGGCACGCCGCTACTGGAAGAGTTTTGTTTTGACATTCTTCATTTGCCCATCAGGCATCGTCCGTATCTACTGCCATGGTTTGTGCAGTGGGCGCTGTCTGGGGTGGACCCACGAGCTTGGTCGGGAGATCAAACCCAAGGGATCTTCTGTTTTGGGTCTTTCGCATGCAGAAGATCCCCTGGGGTTTGATCTGCCACGAAGGGCGTGGTCCACCCCTAAACCGCATCCACTGCACGCAACATGGCAGTCGAAGTGGATGATACCCGATGGGTTAATGGGAAAACTAAAACAAACCTCTCCAGCAGTGGTGCGACTGTGACTTAACGGTTGTGAATGAGCAAGCTCAAGTTAGACATTATTAGTAAGCAGGGGCGGAGCCAGGATTTTGACTTTGGGGGGTTGCTGACTTCAATATTCTGAGATGTCCAGTGTTTATGTTTTCCAATGGGCGCCACAAATGTATAAAACAAATTTTATTGGATTTGAACGTGGAGTTTATTAATAGGTCGGAGCCGCTGACGTGGCTAATAAGTTCGATAAGTTCGCAAGGCTGCCGCTCAAGCAGCCTGCAGGGCAGCACAAGGTGGCAGCCTGCAGGGCAGCACAAGGTGGCAGCCTGTAGGGCAGCACAAGGTGGCAGCCTGCAGGGCAGCACAAGGTGGCAGCCTGTAGGGCAGCACAAGGTGGCAGCCTGCAGGGCAGCAGCACAAGGTGGCAGCCTGCAGGGCAGCACGAGGTGGCAGCCTGCAGGACAGTACACAAGGTGGCAGCCTGCAGGGCAGCACGAGGTGGCAGCCTGCAGGACAGTACACAAGGTGGCAGCCTGCAGGGCAGCACGAGGTGGCAGCCTGCAGGGCAGCACGAGGTGGCAGCCTGCAGGACAGTACACAAGGTGGCAGCCTGCAGGGCAGCACAAGGTGGCAGCCTGCAGCATTTTGCAGCAGCCGGATATCCGGTTATCCCGATTACCGACTTTCCCAAAATTTCAGGGGGGCTGAGCCTCCCCCCAGCGGCACCGCCCGTTAGTAAGACCGCTGTGCTGTTGCCAGGTATCAAATGTCCCCCCCCTGCGGCCGTCTGGAATGCTCTTTCCTTCAGATATTAAGAAGCCACTGCAGCTGTGCAATTTTAAATGTAAATAAAAAATAATTTTCTTCACAACTGATTTGTGCGTTTTAGTGTGTTTAGTTTGTTGTTCGTCCTCCCCTCCCCCGCCCGCCCGCACCTCCGATTAGCACGGTTGGCTACGTACGGTGTGAAAGAAGTTCGACATACAGTATATACATGCTAATTACTATGCATTAAACTGACACTATTTTACACACTACAATACAGTACACTATACATGCTATATACTACACTACACAATACACTACTATACACTGTAATTAGCTGGGTTGACTACGTACGGTGTGCAAGACGTTCAACATACTACGATGCACTACGCTACCATACGATTGGAACAAGCGGCGGCATCATCAAAGAGGCAGGCGTCATGCACCCATTCCCCCCACACCACCACCCACTCGTCCTGGTTAAAGAGTAAAAGGAGCAGCTCAGAAGGGGGTTGATCACCACACAGCGATTCAGGTTAATGTGTAATGAAAGGCAGACTTTATTAGGAAGACCGAATTGGCTTTCACATTCTAAGCGAGTATGCGAATCGCGATCCCAGCGCACCTAAATATTTAATTATACGTCTCCCGATGAGATTGTAGTTTAGTTGGGTGTGATACGGTCCACCTGTGGATGCCATACGGTACACCCGTGTGCTATATATACGCGTCGCTCGTGCGCGCCCGCGTGCGTTTTTTTTGGTAGATACAGAAGAGCCAGCAGGACCACGTGCGGTGCCAGCCAGACGCGGGTCCCACTGTCCGGGGACCGGCGGTGCCACGCGGTGCCACGCGGTGCCACGCGGGCCATTCTGATCCCTCGTATAAACTCTGGGGGTGGGCCCGCACGTAAAACACATTTTCCACCTCCGCCTAAATAATTTCTCCTCTCGTACGAAAAAAAATATCGACAAAAAAAACCAACAACTCCCAACGCGTTCAAAAATATATTAAATATATATAAAAAAAACCACATCACATTTTTGGAATTTGGAGAACTCATTTAAATCGCGACGGGACGGCATTAAACGCCGTGGCAGACGTCGTTGGCACGCGAACGCGACGGCGTTTGGCTCCGGGACGGCCGCGCCTCGCCGACCGATTCACGCAGCGTCCCCGGTGGCTCTGCAGGCGGTGGGGACTTCGATTACATGCGGGCGTCCGTTTGCGGGGACACGCTTCGCGCGCGTTCTCGCAATTTTCCAGGGACGCATCCACCGCTACGAGCGGCGCGCTCAACGAGGCCCTCGCGCGTTCCCGTCGCAAAGAGAGACCGCCGCCGCCGCCGGGGTTTTCTCGCGGATGTGCCGCGTCATCGGCAACGACGTCCGACGTTTCGCGAGCCGACAAGCGGAACACTCGGCGGGAACGTCGGACGTCGCGCCCGAACGACGGCGCGGCGGTCGAAGCCGGATCATTTACGCCGTTCCAAAAGTGAGGGTTGAGTTGTGTCTGGGGGGGGGACGCGCGAGCGTGCAGCAGCAGCAGCAGCAATATCCATCCCTGTTGGGTTCCCCCAAACGACTCTCGCACTCAGAACGAATGGCACCCGACGGAATTCAAATTAAAAAATAGAAGAAAAAAATAAAAACGCTAAATATACATCTAAAAAAAAAAGAGCCAAGCGGAAACTCCGCTGGCTTCTGAGACGACCGAATCGGCCGGAACAGATGAAAAATAAAACTCCTACCGCAAGACACGCGACAAACATTTTGCACAGGCGAGAAACACGACGGCTCGTTTCGAGACGGCCGCGGAAGACACCGCACAGGACGGACTCTTTTTGATGTCATCGTGCGCACACACGACGTACGGCCCTCTCGCCGGTCCGCGACGGCCTCCCTGGGTGACACGGTAAGGTGGGGGCCGCTCGACCGTACTTCCTCGTGCTCGATGGCGTCGGGCGGCGCCTCCGGAGAGATTCGGCCACCGCTGGAACCATCCCCCACCCCCCCGAACGCATCCGGCGAGGCCCGTTCTCCGTTGGCCCAGACGAAAGCTCGTGTCTAAGTCGACGTCATATTTGGCCGGCTGCTTATTGAGGATTCGTGCATACGTTACAGGAGGAAGGAATGGCCGCCTTCTCTTCAGGCTTTGTCACGAAGTAAGTTTCCAAAGGCGTTTTTGTTCCCTGCTGGCCACATCCGAGCCAAGCCGGGTTTGTTTGATTTTTTTCCGGTGACTAAAACCGCGCTATGCCACTGTAGCCGGCCTCGCAGGAAGACTTCCGAATCTGGCTCGGGGGGGCCCAAGCAGGGCCGGGGTCAGTGGGCCGGTGGCCAATGACGCGTTCACCGCGTGGGCCGGTGGCCAATGACGCGTTCACCGCGTGCGACGTCAGCCGGTATGGCCCCGTGAGGACGCGGCATCTCCGCGGTGGCGCCACCGGTCAACGGCTCGGCAGTGGAAAAACAACCCGGAGCCGAGTGAGCCGTGCCGGCTCGTTAGCGTAGAGGAAATTAAGTATTTACTGCGCGCCGTATATACACCGTGTCCCGTACAGGTACGCCGCGTCCCGTACGGGTACACCGCATCCCGTACGGGTACACCGCGTCCCGTACAGGTAACCACGTGCACCACGTTCCGTACACCGCGTCCTGTGCAGGTGGCGGCCGGCGGCGCTTGCGTTTGCGAATGGCGCCCGCACCGTCCCGAGCGCTGTCCGGGCTCGTTCAACATCTGTTGAGTGAGCAACGAGCAAAACCCGGCACGGTAACCGCTGGCTCTACTCGGTCAGGAGAGGGCAGCTCAGCCCCGTCCCAAACGCTGTCCAGGCTGGGGCGGATTCCGGGTTAACAAACGCCGCCGCCACCGGCGCCGTCGTCCGATGGGGGTTGTCGCTCGCGACGGAAGCCTTTAATGGACGGTGTCTTCGGCTGGCCGAGCGAGGCGACACGTCCCGTGTGAGCGTCAACGTCGTCATCGTCGTCATCTTCGTCGCTACTCCATCCGCACGGGTAACTCGTCTATGGATACGTATGTACGTTGAAACTGCTTTCGCACAGTACGTAGCCAACTGTGCTAATCGGAGGTTAGCACGGCTGGGGATGAAAAGACAACAAACTAAACACAAAAAGACGTTTTAAATAAAAGAGTTTGCAATTGAGGATATATATATATAATGTGGTATATATAATCTAGTATATATCTCGAACGCTGCATCCGGTGTCGTTCCGGAACGCCGTGACCCGTGTATCCCGGTGACCTGTGTAAAGTGCATCAAATCAGTTTAGCGCAAACTCGTCGTAGTCCTCGTAGTCGTAGTGGTTTCGAGATCACTGTTAGCCGTAAAGGTTAATTTTTATTTTTTGGTTGCATCGCGTGATATATAAATGTGCCGTGAAACCACCGCCACCACCCGCACCCGACACGGCCAATCAGGAAGTGTTTGTCACGTGACACAAAAGTGCCGATTGGTTGCTGTTGGAGGGTAAAAAAAAAACAATTCTGGCAAATCGCCCGGTGACGCTGCTGGTCGCGATCACCCCCGCGAAACGTCGTCAAAATCAAACTGTGTACGCCGTGGGTTTTAGTCTCCCAACGCACGACCGGCGTGTGTCGACTGGCGCGTTTCGTTGATGCGACAAATGTTAACCGATTGGCCGTGTCGAGTGGCGGCGGGTTTAACGGCACACATTCACATTCACGCGACCTAACCCCGAGCAACCTCGATTTTACACGTCGAATCAAACGATTGGCAGCGGCGTGCGGCCGACGCGTTCCCGGCGCTACCGGAGCCAACGGCCGGCAGGAAGGCGAACCGGCCGGAATAGATGAACCAGCCGGAAGTGAACCGTCCCCATCGCTCGCGAAGGAGAATCGCTCGTGAGGCAGCGTGCGCGCGATCGGCAACGAGAGGCAACCCCGGCACCCCCGCCGATCGGCAACCTCTTTGGCTCCAGGGATCTCTCTCTCTCTCAGCCCTCCCTATTCAACTCAACTGTGAACATTTCTGTTGATTATTTCAACCAGGTAAAAATAAGGCTCACCGAGCTACGGAGCTCGTTTTCAGAAGTGACCTGGCTATCGCAAGTGATTGCTCGACCAAGTGGGCTTATCATCATCATCATCACGTGAACATTTATAGCAGCCAAATACTCTAAACGCGCGACGTTGATTCTAAACGTGGAGGGGAAAAAAAAAAAAAACGGAGGACCCGGAGAAAAATCCACGCTACCACGGGGGAGAGACACGCAAACTCCAAATATACAGCAGCAGGCGTCGGGATCGAAGCCGCAACCTCCTGCGTACCGGGCGAAGTAGTTAACATCTCTCCACCATGTCTTGTTCATCTTCCTAATCTGCCGCTGCTCCCTGCTATCCCGCTTCATTCTCACGAATCTGCGCCTCATGTCTACCGCTCTCTCAATCTCCCATTCCATCTCGCTCACCACTTTCTGATCTGTGCATCTCGCCTGCGTCTCGAAGCCACGCGGCTCGGAGCCACGCGGCTCAGAGCGCGGTCCCTCCCGTTGGGTGCCGCCAGGTAGAGGACCCCCGTGTGAGGAGCTCCACGCGGCCAAAGGGCCGCAACACATCCGAGCCCTCGGCGGTCCGGAACGATAAACATCCAAAGTGATTTCCGTCTTCACATCACGTTAATTTTGCTTACGTATATATACACACGCACACACACACACACTCTTATTTTTGCAGTGGTAATGCCGCGGCAAACTGCCGGCGACGCGCGCGATTGGTCGAAGGGAAGTCCTGCGATAGTCTGACCCTGACTGCCGAGTTGTCAAACCCTGTTTAGGGGAAGTGGGTAAGGAAGGAGACACGAACGCCGCCCCACCTCCTTCCCCGCCCCCCGCCGGGCACCAGCACGACCACGCTTGTGGCTGCAACGTCGTGTTATACACAGAGGTGTATGTCAGTGTGTCCCTGTGTGTGTGTGCGCATCTGCCAGCCATCTCAGTCAGCCAACCCATGGCAACTTGACCAAGTCCCGTGACCTCCTGGCCGGCGAGCCTTCGACACTTCAACGTGGCCTCAAAGTGCCCCTGGGCCAGGCAAGGGCGCCGTGGTGACGTCACCGCCACCGAGTGGTGAATGGCGGCCGTTGGTGCGCGTGTGGTCTTGTGGGGAGCGGCAGCGTGACAGGCCAGCGCTACGCTGCGCAACGACACCCAGCGACCAGAGCTCGTTTCCCGCTCACGACCAACAACAGTGACTACACATTTGAACCGACCCTGGGCCTCCCCTAGGTCGACTCGGCCTTAGATGAGTACCTGGTGCGTGATGTGTAAATAGCGCCACTGGGGGGAGACAAATGCGGCCGGGCGTGGTGTTGGACCCAGCCCCTCGTGTGCACTGCTGGCCTTCATAGGTGCTCGCTAACAGCGCTTTGCCCCAACAGTCTGTTAAAGGCTATACGGGGGGGGGACCTTTGATCTCTGTTGTGCGTGTTCGTGTGTGTGTAGGGGGAGCGGTAGCGTAGTGGCTAGCTGGCGCGCTGCGCCCGCGACACCCGGCCGCCCGAGTTCGATTCCCGCCCACGGCCGGCATCGGTGGCGATTAATTCGAACGGATCTTGAAGGTACCCTAGGTTGACCCAGACTTCAAAATGAGTACCTGGCGGCAGCGTGTAAACAACGGCATGCGGGGGGGGGTTGGGATAAAGGCGGCCGGGTGTGTTGCTTTCCACGCCACCCTCCGTGTCCGTGTGCATCAGGCGCCCCCCCACGGCAAGCCGCACGACTCCGGCGAAACCTCGCCCGCTCATGCACCGGCGTCACGGGAGGTAGGGAGGTAGGAAGGAAGGCGGGCGAGAGGCGGCGGGGCGTCTTTGGGGACGCAACGCGGCCCCCTCTTCCGCTGGCACGTCCGGAGCCGAGCCAACGCGGGGCCCTCTCGGGCCCGGTGGGTTTCTCCACCGGGACGGGTCGTTGCCGAGCAGCGCCGGGTGAGGGGATGATGGGGCGTTGGTTGCGCGTGCGGCGAATGGTCGGTCGGTCAGAACGACGTGCCGGCGTCGCCGGCCACGCGCCTCTCGACGACGGCGGCTCGGCCCGGCTCGGGTAGTGGAAAAAAACACAGAACCGGCACCTCGCGAGCTGCGCCGAGAACGGCACCGGCACTGCCCATGCGGTTGTGGCGTTGATCACGCCGCGGGAAGAGAGGGAGGCATAAGGCGCTTGGGCGAGAAGGGCGGCTCGGAAACCCCTCCATCCGATTTGTCCGTCGGTCGGTGGGGCGTCCATCGCCGACGTTGACGGGGCCGGCGGGCGGGAGGGGGGGCGGTCCGGCGCAGGCTCAGTGGCGGCCGGTGAAGAAGATGCGGCCGGAGAACAGCAGCCCCACGATGACGAAGAAGATGGAGAGCACGAAGAGCACGTAGGATGAGCCCACCTGCGCGTTGGCGGGCAGCTTGTAGGCCTCGCCGCCCAGCGCCTCCGCGGAGAACCCGGCGGGGAAGATGAGCGCGCCCAGGCACATCATGATCACTGGGAGGTGGGGGGCGGGAGGGTGGTGGGGGGGGAGGGGGGGGCGGGGGGGGGGGGAGATGCCGCCGTGAGACGCGCGCACAACTCCTGCGTTTTCCCTCCACATTTAGCGGGCGCCGCGGTGGCAAGATGTTGACTACCTCGCCTGTACACTGGGAGTTTGTGACCTTGATGACCCCTGTATACTGGGAGTTTGTGACCCTGACGACACCTCTACACTGGGAGTTTGTGACCCTGATGACCCCTGTATACTGGGAGTTTGTGACCCTGATGACCCCTGTATACTGGGAGTTTGTGACCCTGATGACCCCTGTATACTGGGAGTGCCTCTCTCCCTCGCCGTGGTCGCGCGGATTTTTCTCCGGGCTCCTCCGCTTTCCCCCCCCCACCACCACCCCTCCGCATTTTAGAATGAACGTCACCACTCGTTCAGAGCGGCGTTCTTCATCGCAAGGCGAGCGGGGCCACCGGCGGCCCTTGTCGCGCGGCGGCGACGGTGGTGGGTGGGGACGGCGGCGGGCGGCGGGCGGCGGGCACGGAGGGGTTCGGCCACTCACTGGCGGCGAAGGCGAGCCAACGGCTGTAAACGACGCCGCGGGGCCTCCAGCGGGCGACGCCGACGGAGACGCAGGCGGTGGACAGTGTGAGCACGCCGCACGCCAGGAAGGCCAGGGTGGCCCTCCAGGGCGCGGGGAGCTGCGGGGGTGACGAGCACGAGCGCTCCCGTCCGTGCAGCTGCTCGCACTGCAGCAACAGGCCCAGCGTCTGCACCGCTGCAGAGAAGACAAAGATCCCACCACCACCACCACGTGTAGTCTTAACAGACTGTTGGGGCAAGTGTTGTTGTTGTTAGCGAGAAGCTGCCTACATAGGCCGGCACGGCACACGAGGGGGGTGGGTGGCCAGCACCACGCCCGGACTCGCCTTGATCTCCCCCCGGTGGCGGCGTTTACACACCGCACCAGGTACAGATTTGAGGCTGAGTCGACCTAGGGGAGGCCCAAGACCGGTTCAGGTAATCGCCACTGATTTCTGTCGCAAGTGCGAATGGAACCCGGCCCGCCGGGTTTGTAGCGCGGAGAGACAAACGTGACCCGGGCTGGAGAAATCCGATGAGCTATGAAGCTCTTTTTCAACCGATTTCCAGTAGGAGCAATGCAACAACAACAAAAAAACACGACAGGATTTCAAAGTATAGGAAAGGTAAGCAAATGATACAAAAATAAATACATCAAATAGATTAAGTATTTAAGTATATCATCATCTCAGTATAATCTGGATAACACGTTAACAGGTAGGAATCTCACTGCTATAGATGTATATAGAGCCTTAATCCAAGCCACTTTACAGCAATTATAAAATTGTACACAAGTGGTTGAGATAAGGCGTGAGAGGTGATTAAAAGTGGTAACAGGTAAGGAATAACCCTCGCGCCAGCCGCTGCTCGTTACCGTATCATCCATGGATAATATTGGTCGCAAAAATCTTACGTGTTAAACGGTTACCGTGTTCACTACATCTTGCACACGAGACCCTTATTTTAGCCTTACAAGTGCAGGGCACTAATTCCACACGTGGCTGGGACCTATTAGCGGGCCGCTTGAGAAAAAATTAGGGCCCATTAATTGGAAGTGTTAAATCACGGCCTTTGCCACCGTGGGAATGTGGTGATATCTGGCCTATTTAAACGAAACTATTAACATTTTATTTTTTATTTTACCAGGTAAATAAGGCCCATTGAGCTATAACAGCTCTTTTTCATGGGTGACCTGCCCATTCGCAAATGAGAACTCGATCAAAATGGCTTATACCATGGGCGTGGGGATTTCTAGCAGCCAAATGTCCGCCGTTGAGCTGCTTTAGTGCGAAAAAGCGAAAAAACTATCAACGGGGACGTCGATTCGAATTGTGGAGGGGAAAAACCGTAGGACCCGGAGAAAAATCTCCACCACCACCACCACGGGGAGAGAGACACACACACACACCATATTCCAGATCATGGATCGAACTCATGGTCTCCTGTATACCAGGCAAGGTTGTTAACATCTCTGAGCCACCGTGTCTCACGTTGTCCATTATGGGTCTCCCTCTCCCTTGGTGTGCCGAGACAACCCAGTCACATCAACCACCACCAACCACCACAACAAACCTGGCGGCTCCGTCGTCCTGATCCAGTCGGGGTTGAAGAGGCTCGCCAGGGCGAAGACGTCGGCCACGAGGAAGAGAAGCCCAGCGACCACCGTCAGCCTGTCCATGGCGACCGCGGCCCCGGGCGGGGAGGGCAGGGAGGCCCCTCGGGCTCACTCACGCGGCCTGGCGGGGCCTGGGGAGGCCCCGCGGGGTTGGAGGCCCCTCGGGCTCGCTCACGCGGCCTGGCGGGGTGAGAGGCCCCTCGGCTCGCTCACGCGGCCTGGCGGGGTGGGAGGCCCCTCGGCTCGTTCACGCGGCCTGGCGGGGCCTGGCGAGGCCCCGCGGGGTTGGAGGCCCCTCGGGCTCGCTCACGCGGCCTGGCGGGGCCTGCCGAGGTGGGAGGCCCCTCGGCTCACTCACGCGGCCTGGCGGGGCCCGGCCCGCGAAGTTGCCGCCAGCGGCGAGCCGCGCGATCTCATTGCTGCTGCTGCTGCTGCGGCAGGGAAGAGGCCGGGAAGAGGCAGGGAAGAGGCCTCCCTCCGGCCCGAGACCCACGCACCCCAAGCCGGACTCGAACCCGGGCAGCCCTCGCCCTCAACGCCTCTCCACCGAGTCGCCCCAAGGGAGACGGCTGCCAAAGTCGTCGTGGACGATTTCCCACGGCAAGTCAGCGCGCCGGATTTAAAACACGCGGGATTGATCGGGAGAAGCTGTTAAGCAACACGAACAACAAAACACATATATAAAACCTCTTCCTGGTCAGCCCCCCCCCTTTTTTTAGCGGTTCTTACTGTAAAATAATCATATTATTATTAATAATAAGGCTACTACGGTACCAGCAACGAGTTTCCACTGAACGCCAGGAGGGGGGGGTGTTGATACATCCCCAAGCCTTGGCTGGCGCCCTGATTGTTGTGTGACCAGGGTGGGTCCGGATGTCTTGTGACTCCTCCTCCTCCCCCCTCATCCCCCCCCCTCATCCCCCCTCCTCCCCATCCTCCTCCTCCCCCCTCATCCCCCCTCCTCCTCATCCCCCCTCCTCATCTCCCCTCCTCCTCCCCCCTCCTCTCCCCCCCTCCTCCTCCTCCCCCCTCCTCCTCTCCCCCCCTCCTCCTCCCTCCGCTCCTCCTCCTCCCCCCCTCCTCCTCCTCGCCCCCCCTTCTCCCCCCCTCCTCCTCCTCCCCCCTCCTCCTCCTCCCCCCTCCTCCTCCTCTCCCCTCCTCCTCCTCCCCCCCTCCTCCCCCCCTCCTCCTCCCCCCCTCCTCCTCCTCCCCCTTCCTCCTCCCCCTTCCTCCTCCTCCCCCCTCCCCCTCCTCCTCCTCCTCCCCCCTCCTCCTCCTCCCCCCTCCTCCTCCCCCCCTCCTGCCCCCTCCTCCCAATTTCACTTTAACACAGGGGCGCGAACTGTGGTTTGTGGGTTTGTGTGTCAGCGTTGATGCGTAGGGGGCCCAGCGGGCCACAATGTGTCTATTTGGTGTTTGAACATCTTAACACAACTATACTCTGGTTCTTTCGGTAAAGTCACGTAGATAAACAAAATAATAAAAGAAAACACGACGTTTCGGTCGCAACACAAGCGGCCATCTTCAGGTGAGAATTTTTTTTTTAATCTGTTGTTGCGGCCGCTTGTCTTTTATTTATTTTTTCTATCTACGTGACTTTACCGAAATAACCAGAGAGTATGGATTCCAGCAGTCACGAAAGCGTCAAATAAAGATTTAACACAACTATTTTATTGCCAAAAAAGGATAAAACATTCTTATGTCTTCATAAATTTTGATACTGGGAAAAAAGACGGTCCCATTGAAGTAACAAACTATTATTAAAAAATATTCCACCCAACAATATATTCCAAAATGAACCTTACATTCCAAAATCAACATTGTTGCAAATGAAAAAAACAATAATATTTGCGAAGTATGAAAAAATAATAGATTTTACCCTTTCTGGCAATAAAACAGAAGGCATTCAGATGTTCAAACACCAAACTGAAACCTTTTGCAAGGAAGCATCTCTGCATTAACCCCATATACTTGTGGTGAACATGCAAACACAAAAACATTATCTGGTAGTATGTAATGATGCATTGTCTTGGAAACTGATTGGTCCACACGAGAGACAGCTTTCTTTAGAGCCTGGTCTCAAACAGTGTTTTGCACGTGGTTAATGCACACACAATTAATTGCAAAAGGTTTCAGTTTGGTGTTTTAATATCTTAACAGCTAAATTTTGATTTAAAGCTTTCGTGACTGCAGTAATTCATATTCTTAGCTCTTTCGGTAAAGTCACGTTGAAGGGAAACAATAAAAATAATAAAATATATAAAACAATAAAAATTCTCACGACGTTTCGACCATAACACAAACGGTGATGATGACGACCGTTTGTGTTATGGTCGAAACGTCGTGAGAATTTTATTGTTTTATATATATTATTTTATTGTTTCCCTTCAACGTGACTTTACCGAAAGAGCTAAGAATATCTTAACAGCTGTTTTATTGTCATAAAGGGTAACACCTATTCGTGTCTATCTGGAGGTTTGCGGTGTCTCTCTCTCTCCCCATGGTCGCGTGGATTTTTCTCCAGCTCCTCCGGTGTTTTTAAATGGAAACCTTTTTGCAAGGAATCATCTCTGCATTAACCGCACACGCTACTTGTGTTGAACGTGCAAACAAAAACATGCTCCGATAATATTTGATGCAGTCTTTGAAACTGATTGGTCCACACCAGAGACGGCGTCCTTCTTACAAGGGCCTCGTCTCACCAGCGTCACACCAGAGGACGACGCCAAAAGGGCGAATATTCCCGAAAAATACGCAGCGTAAAACGCATTCTCCTGCGGAGGGAGCTGGTAGGAACGTCGGGTTGCTCGGTCAATGGCCAGGGTCAACAACGGCGGCACCACGTGGTGTATTCCGCAAATATGCCCGACTGTGAGGGCGGGCACAAGCCGGCGTGAAGGGTGGGGACCGAGTGGGGACCTGGGATGGTGGAGAGAAAAAAAAAGCTGTTCCTCAAAAAAAAGAGTACAATACCCACGAATTGGCCGGCTTATAATGTAGAGATTGAGAGCAGCTACATACTCCAAACGCACATTGTTGATTCTCCACGTGGAGGGAAAAATGTCGTGAAGATGGCCGGACGTGGTTGGTGGCCACCCACCCCCTCGTGTGTGACGTGACCGCCTTCCCCACCCAGCCCCTCCCCACCCTCCCCACCCAGCCCCTCCCCACCCTCTCCTCCCCACCCTCCCCACCCCTCCCATTTTTGAATGCACGACGGACGGACACAATAATCCCCTGTGGGCTGGTGTGAATGAATCCGATTGAGAGATCGGTGGTGGTGATGGTGGTTGTTTGGTGGTGGTGGCTGTGATGGTGGTGGTGGCGATCACGTTTGGCGAACCGCTTCACTCACCATGTGCTCTTATTTGCTCGTTAGAGACCCAGTAGAACATTTTGAGGAAACACAGTCGTTCAAGTTTGGGAGTTTAACACGTAGGCTTTCGCGACCAATATTATTCATAATGAACGTTTTTGGGTTAGATCGCGTTATTTATAAATGTGTCGTATCCCTCCACCACCCGACACGGCCAATCAGCAAAAAAGTGTCACGTTGACAAAAGACAAATAAATTTTGATTTAAAGCTTTCGTGACTGCAGGGATTCATATTCTTCGTTCTTTCGGTAAAGTCACGTAAGAACCAAGAATATTAAAGACAAATAGTTCACTGCTTTAGCCCACCGGTGTGTTGAAGAGTGAATCCACAACATTTACAGTTTTTTAGTACGACGTTTCGCTGGTAATTACATCCAGCAGCATCGGGCAATTCGCCAAAAGTTTGGGACGCCACGGTGGCGAGATGTTAACTACCTCGCCCGGAACACGGTGAGGTCGTGGGTTCGTTCCCAACCCGTCAGGACGCCTGCTGTAGATTTTGAGTTGACGGCGTCTCTCTTTGCCCGCGGTCGTGTGGATTTTGCTCCGGGTGCTCCGGTTTTTCCCTCCCACATTTCGAATCAACATCGCCACGCGTTTCGAGTTGTTTTGGCTGCTGCTGTAAATTTCCACGTGATGATGATGAGGCCACTTCCGTTGAGCTATCATTTGTGTCCCAGGTCGCGTCTGAAAAATGGAAATGCTGCCCAGTGAGCCTTACCTGGGTAAAGTAGAAAATAGTTACGTTTTAAAAATAAGAAAAGGTTTTACCCTTTCTGGCAATAAAACAGGTGTTACGATGTTCAAACACCACATAAATACCTTTTGCAAGGCATTAAGTCTGCATTAACCACACGTACTTGTGGAAAAAAAAAACATGCTCTGATAATTTGTGATGCATTGTCTTTGAAACCTGATTGGCCTACCCCAGAGGACAGCCTTTTTATGGCCTTACTCTTTGTTTTTTTTGGTAAAGTCACGTAGGTATAAAATAAAATAAATCACGACGTTTCGGGCGCAACACAAGCATCCGTCGTCAGGTGGGAAAGCGAAACGTCGTGATTTATTTTATTTTCTACCCACGTGACTTTACCGAAAGAACCAAAGAGTATGGATTCCTGCAGTCAAGAAAGCTTCAAATCAAGATTTGTATGGACTTGTCTCACCATCAGCGTTTAGACCAGTGGACATCAAAAGGCGAACAATAACAAAGACAATGGAAGTATCAGGATACACTTATTACTCCGGTCGAACAGTTATATCTATTGATTTAAAGCTTCCGTGACTGCAGGGATTCATATTCTTGGTTCTTTCGGTAAAGTCACGTGGGAAGGGAATAAAATAATAAAAATATAAAACAATACAATTCTCACGACGTTTCGACTGCAACACAAGCAATCATCGTTAGGTGTCAAAACCACAGCAAGAATATTTGAAAAAAATGATTGTGTTGCAGTCGAAACGTCGTGAGAATTTTATTGTTTAATATTGTTTATTATTGTATTGTTTCCCTTCTACGTGACTTTACTGAAAGAACCAAGAATATAGTTATATCTATGTAAAACCTATTATTGGTATTTTTCATCATTTTGAATACTGGCAAAAAAAGGTCCAACAGAGAGTATGTTCAGTTTGAAGTTTGTTTCTCTCGATTCCCAGATGTAGAGCAATCTCCCTGCAGTGGGTGGCTAGGGGGCGCTCTGCGCACGCGACCCCAACGCAGGTGCCGTGACCGCGTCCACACGCGATATTTAGAATACAAGGACTCCCCTCTACTTACGAACATTCGACTTACGAACTTTCAGACATACGAACAAACCAGTGCCCGTATGTCCAGTTGCAGCTGTTCGGACCGAGAGTCGTAAGTTCAACCGCCGCGCAATAGATGGCGGTGGTGGCATCTACATTTACAGAACGTGAAGATCCAGTGGCATTTACATCTGCAGAACGTGAAGATCCAGTGAAATCTACGTCTGCAGAAGATGAAGAACCAATGGCATCTATGTCTGCAGAACGTGAAGAACCAGTGGCATATACATCTACAGAACGTGAAGAACAAGTGGCATCTATGTCTGCAGAACATGAAGAACCAGTGGCATATATGTCTACAGAACATGAAGAACCAGTGGCATCTACATCTACAGAACGTAAAGAACCAGTGACATCTACATCTACAGAACGTGAAGAACCAGAGACATCTACATCTGCAGAACGTGAAGAACCAGTGGCATCTACGTCTACAGAACATGAAGAACCAGTGACATCTATGTCTGCAGAACATGAAGAACCATTGGCATCTACATCTACAGAACATGAAGAACCAGTAGCATCTACATCTACAGAACGTGAAGATCTAGTGGCATCTACATCTACAGAACGTGAAGAACCAGTGGCATCTACATCTACAGAACATGAAGAACCAGTGGCATCTATGTCTGCAGAACATGAAGAACCAGTGACAACATCTACAGAATGTGAAGAACCAGTGGCATCTACGTCTACAGAACGTGAAGATCCAGTGAAATCTACATCTGCAGAAGATGAAAATCCAGTGGCATCTACATCTACAGAACGTGAAGAACCAGTGGCATCTACATCTACAGAACGTGAAGAACCAGTGGCATCTACATCTGCAGAACGTGAAAAACCAGTGGCATATACAGTGAGGGAAAAAAGTATTTGATCCCCTGCTGATTTTGTACGTTTGCCCACTGACAAATAAATGATCAGTCTATAATTTTAATGGTAGGTTTATTTGAACAGTAAGAGACAGAATAACAACAACAAAATCCAGAAAAACGCATGTCAAAAATGTTATGAATTGATTTGCATTTTAATGAGGGAAATAAGTATTTGACCCCTCTGCAAAACATGACTTAGTACTTGGTGGCAAAACCCTTGTTGACAATCACAGAGGTCAGACGTTTCTTGTAGTTGGCCACCAGGTTTGCACACATCTCAGGAGGGATTTTGTCCCACTCCTCTTTGCAGATCTTCTCCAAGTCATTAAGGTTTCGAGGCTGACGTTTGGCAACTCGAACCTTAAGCTCCCTCCACAGATTTTCTATGGGATTAAGGTCTGGAGACTGGCTAGGCCACTCCAGGACCGTCTGACCTCTGTAATTACCAACAAGGGTTTTGCCACCAAGTACTAAATCATGTTTTGCAGAGGGGTCAAATACTTATTTCCCTCATTAAAATGCAAATCAATTTATAACATTTTTGACATGCGTTTTTCTGGATTTTGTTGTTATTCTGTTTCTCACTGTTCAAATAAACCTACCATTAAAATTATAGACTGATCATTTCTTTGTCAGTGGGCAAACGTACAAAATCAGCAGGGGATCAATTACTTGTTTCCCTCACTGTACTTCTACAGAACGTGAACAACCAGTGGCATCTATATCTGCAGAACATGAAGAACCAGTGGCATCTACATCTACAGAACATGAAGAACCAGTGGCATAATCTACAGAACGTGAAGAACCATTGGCATCTATGTCTGCAGAACATGAAGAACCAGTGGCATCTACATCTACAGAACATGAACCAGTGGCATTTACATCTACAGAACGTGAAGAACCAGTGGCATCTACATCTGCAGAACGTGAAGAACCAGTGGCATCTACATCTGCAGAACATGAAGAACCAGCGGCATCTACGTCTGCAGAAGGTAAAGAACCGGTGGCATCTACATTTAGAGGAGATTACACAACTTTTAAAGCCACTCCCCGTGTTTAGTGTACACGCCGTACAACACGTTTGGAATCGACGGGAGTAAAGTTGGACTTACAAACAAATCGATTTACGAACAGAACTCTGGAAACCAACTCGTTCGTAAGAAGAGGAGTCCTTTACGACGTTACCTCGTTATTCACGTTACTTGCTATGCGCGAATCGCGTCGGGAACTCGACATCGAGAGAGAGAGAAAGTGATGAGAGATATCTCCCCGTGGTCGCGCGGATTTTTCTCCAGGTCCTCCGGTATTTGGCTGCTATACATTTCCACACGTTGACGATGAGCCAAATTTGTTGACCTATGATTTGCGACAGCGAGCTCGCTTCTGAAAAAAAGCGAGGTAGCTGAGTGGGACTCTTACCGGGGTACAATAAAAAAAATGTTTCAGTTTTAATCGACACAGAAGCGCGCGCGCACCAAGAGAAGACGCACAACGGCAGACGTCCGGACGATATTTTATTATTTTTTGTACGCGACTGCTGATACGAACACAGCACCATTTACGCACATTTCAGACACTTGCATGGCGACTCCCCATCACCGTGGGTGACTTTCTGCACGAGCCGCCCGGCGATGATTAGCCGGAGATTTAAAAATGTCGAGAAAAATATAATTGACGGAATACAAAACAACAAAGGGAACACACAAAATTGGTGAAGGGAGGGGGGAGGGAGGGCGGGAAAGCATTTGAACCACATCTTTGTGTAAAATAGCGGAGTTTCTGTTTAAAATCATAGCGCGCGATAATACAAAAATCCCTCTCGCGGTCACCCACCGTTGCGCGCCGGCTTAAAAAAAAGCAACGTGGCTTGCGGGGGGGGGGGGGCAGTCAGCGAGACGCGGCGAACGGTGACCGCCGCCGCCGCCGTCGTCGTCGTCGTAGTAAATGATTCCGGTGAAGCCAGCGGTGACCCCACGGTGAACAAAGACAAAGATGCCCCCCACACCGCATAGTCTGTTGGGGCAAGTGCTGTTAGCGAGCAGCACCTACGACGGCCGGCCCTTGTGGCCCACCAGGGGGTGGGGTGGCCAGCACCACGCCCGACCGCTTTTGTCTCCGCAGTGGCGAAGTTTACCGCGCGCCGCGCCGGGTACTAATTTGAGGCCGAGTCGACCTAGGGGAGGAGGCCCAGGACCGGTGCAGAGCGACCACCGCGCAGGGGGCCCGCGCTGAAGGAAGTCGTTCGCGCCGCTCTCCCATCGCGGTAAAAGTGTCGGCAGATTTTTTATTTTTTTTTGGAACGCGCCGAAAAGCCGGCGGAGAAGATCCGCGCGCCGACGGGCAAAAAAAAAGTTTATTTTCGATCGGCGCGCGCCGCCAGCCGCCGGCGTGACGGGCCCCCGAAGACGTGGGGACGGCGACGATGATGAGCAATAGCTGCGGAGAGACGACACACGGAGAGATGCTGCGGAGAGACACTGGGGAGAGACGCTGGGGAGAGGCGCTGGGGAGAGACGCTGGGGAGAGACACTGCGGAGAGACGCTGGGGAGAGACACTGGGGAGAGACACTGGGGAGAGACACTGGGGAGAGACACTGGGGAGAGACACTGGGGAGAGACACTTGGGAGAGACACTGGGGAGGGACACTGCGGAGAGACACTGGGGAGAGACACTGGGGAGAGACGCGCGGAGAGACACTGGGGAGAGACACTGGGGAGAGACACTGGGGAGAGACACTGGGGAGAGACACTGGGGAGAGACACTGGGGAGGGACACTGGGGAGAGACACTGCGGAGAGACACTGGGGAGGGACACTGCGGAGAGACACTGGGGAGAGACACTGGGGAGAGACACTGGGGAGAGACACTGGGGAGAGGCACTGGGGAGAGACACTGGGGAGAGACACTGGGGAGGGTCACTGGGGAGAGACACTGGGGAGAGACACTGGGGAGAGACACTGGGGAGAGGCACTGGGGAGAGACACTGGGGAGGGACACTGGGGAGAGACACTGGGGAGAGACACTGGGGAGAGACACTGGGGAGAGACACTGGGGAGGGACACTGGGGAGAGACACTGGGGAGAGACACTGGGGAGAGACACTGGGGAGGGACACTGGGGAGAGACACTGGGGAGAGACACTTGGGAGAGACACTGGGGAGAGACACTGGGGAGAGACACTGGGGAGAGACACTGGGGAGAGACACTGGGGAGAGACACTGGGGAGAGACACTGGGGAGAGACACTTGGGAGAGACACTGGGGAGGGACACTGCGGAGAGACACTGGGGAGAGACACTGGGGAGAGACACTGGGGAGAGACACTGGGGAGAGACACTGGGGAGAGACACTGGGGAGAGACGCGCGGAGAGACACTGGGGAGAGACACTGGGGAGAGACATTGGGGAGAGACACTGGGGAGAGACACTGGGGAGAGACACTGGGGAGGGACACTGGGGAGAGACACTGGGGAGGGACACTGGGGAGAGACACTGCGGAGAGACACTGGGGAGGGACACTGCGGAGAGACACTGGGGAGAGACACTGGGGAGAGACACTGGGGAGAGACACTGGGGAGAGGCACTGGGGAGAGACACTGGGGAGAGACACTGGGGAGGGACACTGGGGAGAGACACTGGGGAGAGACACTGGGGAGAGACACTGGGGAGAGGCACTGGGGAGAGACACTGGGGAGGGACACTGGGGAGGGACACTGGGGAGAGACACTGGGGAGAGACACTGGGGAGAGACACTGGGGAGAGACACTGGGGAGAGACACTGGGGAGGGACACTGGGGAGAGACACTGGGGAGAGACACTGGGGAGAGACACTGGGGAGGGACACTGGGGAGAGACACTGGGGAGAGACACTTGGGAGAGACACTGGGGAGAGACACTGGGGAGAGACACTGGGGAGAGACACTTGGGAGAGACACTGGGGAGGGACACTGCGGAGAGACACTGCGGAGAGACACTGGGGAGAGACACTGGGGAGAGACACTGGGGAGAGACACTGGGGAGAGACACTGGGGAGAGACACTGGGGAGAGACACTGGGGAGAGACGCGCGGAGAGACACTGGGGAGAGACACTGGGGAGAGACACTGGGGAGAGACACTGGGGAGAGACACTGGGGAGGGACACTGGGGAGAGACACTGGGGAGGGACACTGGGGAGAGACACTGCGGAGAGACACTGGGGAGGGACACTGCGGAGAGACACTGGGGAGAGACACTGGGGAGAGACACTGGGGAGAGACACTGGGGAGAGGCACTGGGGAGAGACACTGGGGAGAGACACTGGGGAGGGACACTGGGGAGAGACACTGGGGAGAGACACTGGGGAGAGACACTGGGGAGGGACACTGGGGAGAGACACTGGGGAGAGACACTGGGGAGAGACACTGGGGAGGGACACTGGGGAGAGACACTGGGGAGAGACACTGGGGAGAGACACTGGGGAGAGACACTGGGGAGAGACACTGGGGAGAGACACTGGGGAGGGACACTGGGGAGGGACACTGGGGAGAGACACTGGGGAGAGACACTGGGGAGAGACACTGGGGAGAGACACTGCGAAGAGACACTGCGGAGAGACACTGGGGAGAGACACTGGGGAGAGACACTGCGGAGAGACACTGGGGAGAGACACTGGGGAGAGGCGCTGCGGAGAGACGTGCGGAGAGACACTGGGGAGAGGCACTGGGGAGAGACGCTGTGGAGAGACGCTGGGGAGAGACGCTGTGGAGAGACACTGGGGAGAGACGCTGCGGAGAGACACTGCGAAGAGACACTGGGGAGAGACACTGGGGAGAGATACTGGGGAGAGACACTGGGGAGAGACACTGCGGAGGGACACTGCGGAGAGACGCTGCGGAGAGACACTGCGAACAGACACTGGGGAGAGACGCTGGGGAGAGACGCTGGGGAGAGACGCTGGGGAGAGACACTGGGGAGAGGCGCGCGGAGAGATGTGTGGAGGGAGACGCTGCAGGGAGATGCGTGGAGAGACACGTGTTGAGAGTGGCGAGGAAAGCGAGCAGGCTCGGGCGCAGGGCACGGTTGTGGATGGGGCGGACCACGACGGCGGTGGTGGCTTTGGTGGCGGTGGTGGCGGTGGTGGCGGTGGTGGCGGTGGTGGCGGTGGTGGCGGTGGTGGCGGTGGTGGCGGTGGTGGCGGTGGTGGCGGTGGTGGCGGTGGTGGCGGTGGTGGCGGTGGTGGCGGTGGTGGCGGTGGTGGCGGTGGTGGCGGTGGTGGCGGTGGTGGCGGTGGTGGCGGTGGTGGCGGTGGTGGCGGTGGTGGCGGTGGTGGCGGTGGTGGCGGTGGTGGCGGTGGTGGCGGTGGTGGCGGTGGTGGCGGTGGTGGCGGTGGTGGCGGTGGTGGCGGTGGTGGCGGTGGTGGCGGTGGTGGCGGTGGTGGCGGTGGTGGCGGTGGTGGCGGTGGTGGCGGTGGTGGCGGTGGTGGCGGTGGTGGCGGTGGTGGCGGTGGTGGCGGTGGTGGCGGTGGTGGCGGTGGTGGCGGTGGTGGCGGTGGTGGCGGTGGTGGCGGTGGTGGCGGTGGTGGCGGTGGTGGCGGTGGTGGCGGTGGTGGCGGTGGTGGCGGTGGTGGCGGTGGTGGCGGTGGTGGCGGTGGTGGCGGTGGTGGCGGTGGTGGCGGTGGTGGCGGTGGTGGCGGTGGTGGCGGTGGTGGCGGTGGTGGCGGTGGTGGCGGTGGTGGCGGTGGTGGCGGTGGTGGCGGTGGTGGCGGTGGTGGCGGTGGTGGCGGTGGTGGCGGTGGTGGCGGTGGTGGCGGTGGTGGCGGTGGTGGCGGTGGTGGCGGTGGTGGCGGTGGTGGCGGTGGTGGCGGTGGTGGCGGTGGTGGCGGTGATGATTACCGACGCGCGGCAGCCGAAGGAGGGAACACGCCTGAGAGGATCACCGCCACGGAGATGGAGCGACGAGATGGGGTGAGTGAGATGGAGCGACGAGATGGGGTGAGTGAGATGGGGTGAGTGAGATGGGGTGAGTGAGATGGGGTGAGTGAGATGGGGTGAGTGAGATGGGGTGAGTGAGATGGGGTGAGTGAGATGGGGTGAGTGAGATGGGGTGAGTGAGATGGGGTGAGTGAGATGGGGTGAGTGAGATGGGGTGAGTGAGATGGGGTGAGTGAGATGGGGTGAGTGAGATGGGGTGAGTGAGATGGGGTGAGTGAGATGGGGTGAGTGAGATGGGGTGAGTGAGATGGGGTGAGTGAGATGGGGTGAGTGAGATGGGGTGAGTGAGATGGGGTGAGTGAGATGGGGTGAGTGAGATGGGGTGAGTGAGATGGGGTGAGTGAGATGGGGTGAGTGAGATGGGGTGAGTGAGATGGGGTGAGTGAGATGGGGTGAGTGAGATGGGGTGAGTGAGATGGGGTGAGTGAGATGGGGTGAGTGAGATGGGGTGAGTGAGATGGGGTGAGTGAGATGGGGTGAGTGAGATGGGGTGAGTGAGATGGGGTGAGTGAGATGGGGTGAGTGAGATGGGGTGAGTGAGATGGGGTGAGTGAGATGGGGTGAGTGAGATGGGGTGAGTGAGATGGGGTGAGTGAGATGGGGTGAGTGAGATGGGGTGAGTGAGATGGGGTGAGTGAGATGGGGTGAGTGAGATGGGGTGGGTGAGATGGGGTGGGTGAGATGGGGTGGGTGAGATGGGGTGGGTGAGATAGGGTGAGTGAGATGGAGCGACGAGATGGGGTGAGTGAGATGGGGTGAGTGAGATGGGGTGAGTGAGATGGGGTGAGTGAGATGGGGTGAGTGAGTTGGGGTGAGTGAGATGGGGTGAGTGAGATGGGGTGAGTGAGATGGGGTGAGTGAGATGGGGTGAGTGAGATGGGGTGAGTGAGATGGGGTGAGTGAGATGGGGTGAGTGAGATGGGGTGAGTGAGATGGGGTGAGTGAGATGGGGTGAGTGAGATGGGGTGGGTGAGATGGAGCAACGAGATGGGGTGAGTGAGATGGGGTGAGTGAGATGGGGTGAGTGAGATGGGGTGAGTGAGATGGGGTGAGTGAGATGGGGTGAGTGAGATGGGGTGAGTGAGATGTGTGCGTGCGCAGGCGCGAGAGACGGATCGTGGCATCGCAGGACAATAGCGTGTTTGGGAGGGCTCCATCCAGCAGTGGATAGACCGTGGCCCCTCGATGACGTCGACGAAGCGATGGAGCGATGAAGCGACCGAACCGGCGGAACACGCAAACGGCGTCGCAGGGACGGTGATTGATGGCACGACATGGAGGGAGGTGGGGGGTGGTGGGTAGGATGGGGCAGAGGGAGTTCCCTTCACGCAGCAGTGGATAGACCACGGCTCATAACGATGGCAGCGATGGTACAGTCCTGGAACCAGCGCCGGCGGGGCGCCTCCCCCCGCCCCCCTCCCTAAAACGTCTCCGATCAGCGCGGTTGGATACGTGCGGTGCGAACTGAAGTTCAACACGCGAATGTTACGTGGACAGTCACAGCGAGAGGAGCCCCCCCCCCCTCTCCCAACCGCCCCCGGCCCCCCACCCCTTTTCACAAAGACCCGCAAGGCAAATGCGAGATCGGTGGCGGGGTCGCTAATTTGTCCGGATTCTTTGTGGGGGTTTTACGTGCCGGGCGGCCACGTGTTGCTCGACCTCCCCGCACCACCACCACCACCACCACCACCCCCCCTCGCTATTTCCGGGGCGCCTCGTCCCGTGTGGCTACCCCCCCCCCCCCCGACGAGCGGCAGCTGCAGCGGGCCCACAGGTCCCTCTCTGCTCGCCGCCTCCCCCCCACGGCAGCTTTCAACGTGACGCGGACGGCGCTTCCCGCTCGGGAGCGGCCGCCCCAGCCGCAGAAATCCGCGACGGACCTGCGGGGCCCCGAGTCGCGTGCACGTTTTATTTTCCCGTTTCATTTGATGACTTTGGAGTTTTTTTTCTTAATTGCTCGCAGCGGCGAGCGCGGCGAGCGCGGCGAGCGCGGCGCGTGTCTCCCCCGGGGCCCGTGGGGGGGTTTGTCGAGCGACCGACGGCTTCGGTTCGGATGGACGGCAAAGTCACTTTTCATCGCGGGGCTCCCGGGGGACATGGGCGGCACGCGCCGGTGGCCTTCAGCGCAGCCCCCGCCTGACGCGCGGCCCCACCGCCCTTCCCGACAAATCGACAAAATGTGAGACCCCCCCCCACCCACATCATCATCATCATCGTGCTGCTGCTGTTGTTGTCAACCCCCCCCCCGCCCGCCCGCACCCCGACGGATTTCCTAATGCGTGGTGGCCCCTCACACACTGGTGGTGACACATTGGCAGTGCCCCCCTAACAGATCCCCTGGCCGGAAAAATTAGCGAAGAATGCGAACGTAGAGCGGCGACGGCGCGTATCGAGCCCCCCACCCCACAACCCCCACCCCCCCCCCACCAAAACGCCCCTCGTGCTGCCTGCGCCCGAGGGGGGTCAGCGGGGGGGGGGGGCGGCCGCATGGCCACCAGAGAGTCCGACCGCGTCTCTCCTCGCTCGGCATCTCCCAATTTATTTTTCGTCATCTTTATTTAATAAAAAAAAAAATCCCCCCCCCCCCAATATTCCAATCGCCGCCCCAGTCCAACGCGTAGTCGTCGTAGCAGTAGTGAGTCGTCCTGCTCGCGCGACCAATGTTAATCACGATGGAGGGTGGTTAGTTTTTGCTATTGTTGTTGTTGTTGGTTTTTATTGTCCGGTTTTCAACGCCGCCGCCGCCGCCGTCACCCGACGCGGCCAATCAGCGAGGTTTGTGTCACGTAAACAGAACGTGCCAATTCGTCACTAGCGTCAGCACACGCCGGTTGTGTGTTTGGAGAGTAAACCCACGGCGTTTACAATTTGAGCCTAACGACGTTTCGCTGGCGATCACAACAACCAGCTTCATCGGGCGAATTTGCCCATACCACTGCACCTCCGATTAACACGGTTGGCTACGTACGGTGCGAAAGAAGTTCAACGTACATACATAGAATCTTTCCTTCCCCGGCACCTCGGATTAGCATGGTTGGCTATGTACGGTGCGAAAGAAGTTCGAGAAACGTGCGTACAATCTTTCCATTCCCCCGCACCTGGGATTAACATGGTTGGCTACATACGGCGTGAAAGAGGTTGAACTTATAAAACATTACCAGGTGGCCATCGTCTGGCCACCGTTCTCTTCGCCGGCCGGCGACCCGCGGGCCTCCCGTAAAAGTGTCGACGATGAGTCGCGGGCGAACTGCCCTGCGACCGTTTGGGTCGCCGAATCAGGGACAGTAACGCGCCGAATACATACACGCACACACACACACGCGCACGCAGGGCGCTTCAAAAAAATGTTAACACTTACATGTGACTATCGTTTTGAAATGGAACAAGAACGGACAATACAATGTAACACGAGAACAAATGTGATGTTAATAGCGCCACAGAGTCAAAGAGTCTCCCGCTTGTTCGCCGTCAACGCGTGCCCGGAACCGTCTCCAGGTGCTCTCCAGGCAAGCAAACATTTCTCACGGAATTGTGCAGATTCTCCGAAGTGTTGAACGATTTTTCGTGAAAGCACCCTGCGTATGTGTGGTGCGATTCTCAGTGGGCAACTGCGAAACGAGATACAAAATCAATATTGCTTTAAAGCGAAGCCATCCTCCTCATTCGCGCGCGCTAAAACAACGACGGATACTCAGTGTGCAGGACTCGGGATTTCTCCCCTCGCCCACCACCTCCCTCCCAGCGATGCCTTTCTCCATCAGAAAGGCATTATTGGGGGGGCCTTCATCCAGCAGTGGATCGAGATTGACCGCGGCCGCCGCCGCCGCCGACGAAGACGACGGGAGGCGTGCGAGCGGACGCGGTCGCGCGGCCGGCGTCTAAAGTCGCGTGCTCTGCTTCTGCTTCTTCTCCACCTTGGCGATCAGCAGACGCACGCCGTCTCCGCTCGACCGGATCATGTCCATGGCGCTGCAACGGCAAACGGTCGCGATCGGGGAAATTCGGTCGCGATCGACGGTGACGGTGGTGACGGCGGTGATGGCGGTGACGGCGGTGACGGCGGTGGCGGCAGCGGCGGTGACGATGGTGGCGTTGACAGTGGTGACAGAGGCGGTGGTGACGGCTGTGATGGTGGTCGCGGTGGCGGCCACGCACGTGGCCTGTGACCCCTTGTGTCGGGATGTTAGGGGCGCCGCGGTGGCTGGGAGATGTTAACTACCTCGCCCGGTATACAGGAGGTCGTGAGTTCAATCCCGACCCTGACGCCTGCTGCTGTATATTTTGAGTTTGCGTGTCTCTCTCTCTCTCTCCCCGTGGTCACGTGGATTTTTTCTCCGGGTCCTCCGGTCGGAGCATTTGGCCGCTGCTGTAAGTTTCCCACTTGGTCCAGCCATCATTTGTCATACCCAGGTCATTTCTGAAAGAAGAACTACACGGGCCTTGCCCGGCAAAAATGTTAATAGTTTGTAGCACGTGTGTGGCCGCGCCGCGGTTCCAGAACCGCCCCCCGACCGTCGCGTCCCCCGTGCTGACGGCCCAGGAATGTCCTCCGGCTAAAATAAACCCTTCACTGAAAATGCGGCAGCCGGGGAGGAGGGGGGCGGGGGGGGGGGCTGCCACAGACTCACCTCGTGTGGGGGGGGGGTGGGGGGAGGCTGTTTCAGATTGCGGTCTCCTACGAGAGCCGATGGACAGAGCCCGGCTTGAACCGCGCGGGCTGCCGGCTCCCCTCGACTACGGTTTAAGCGCAACTCAGTGTCTGTGTGAGTCTGTGGGTCTCTGTGTGAGTATGTGGGTCTCTGTGCGAGTCTGTGGGTCTCTGTGTGAGTCTGTGGGTCTCTGTGTGAGTCTGTTGAGTCGCTGTGTGAGTCTGTGGGTCTCTGTGTGAGTCTGTGGGTCTCTGTGTGAGTCTGTGGGTCTCTGTGTGAGCCTGTGGGTCTCTGTGTGAGTCTGTGGGTCTCTGTGTGAGACTGTGGGTTGCTGTGTGAGTCTGTGGGTTTCTGTGTCTGTGGGTCGCTGTGTGAGTCTGTGGGTCTCTGTGTGAGTCTGTGGGTCTCTGTGTGAGTCTGTGGGTCTCTGTGTGAGTCTGTGGGTCTCTGTGTGAGTCTGTGGGTCTCTGTGTGAGTCTGTGGGTCTCTGTCTGTGGGTCGCTGTGTGAGTATGTGGGTCTCTGCGTGAGTCTGTGGGTCTCTGTGTGAGTCTGTGGGTCTCTGTGTCTGTGGGTCGCTGTGTGAGTATGTGGGTCTCTGTGTGAGTCTGTGGGTCTCTGTGTGAGTCTGTGGGTCTCTGTGTCTGTGGGTCGCTGTGTGAGTATGTGGGTCTCTGTGTGAGTCTGTGGGTCTCTGTGTGAGTCTGTGGGTCTCTGTGTCTGTGGGTCGCTGTGTGAGTCTGTGGGTCTCTCTATCTGTGGGTCGCTGCGTGAGTCTGTGGGTCTCTGTGCGAGTCTGTGGGTCTCTGTGTGAGTCTGTGGGTCTCTGTGTCTGTGGGTCGCTGTGTGAGTCTGTGGGTCTCTCTATCTGTGGGTCGCTGCGTGAGTCTGTGGGTCTCTGTGCGAGTCTGTGGGTGTGTGGAAGTGGTGAGTGCGCGGGAGTGGTGAGGAGCGTGCGGATGCGGTGGCGGTGCGGCCACCTCTGGTAGTCCACGCCGGCCAGGGTGGTGCCGTTGACGGCCAGGATCCTGTCGCCGGCGCTGAGCCGCCTGCATCGTGCCGCGGGGGTGTCGGGCACCAGCGTCTTGATGTAGATCCCCGGCACGCGCAGGCGCGTGTACTGCGCGGGGCAGGAGACAGAAGCACGGCACACACCCAGCGTGGCTCTCCAAATGCACTTCAGGGGCACCGCGTGCAAACTCCTGTCATTGAGCGCATAGCGAGATGTTTATCGCTATGCGAGATGTTTATCGGAGTTTATCGGAGTTTGCGTGTCTCTCTGTGCTGAGATGTTAACTACCTCGCCTGGTAGGCAGGAGGTTGTGGGTTCGGTCCCGACCCTGACGCCTGATGCTGTATATTTGGAGTTTGCGTGTCTCTCTCTCTGCCCGTGGTCGCGTGGATTTTACTCCGGATCCTCCGGTTTTTCCCTCCAAATTTAGAATCAACGTCACCACGTTTCGAGTATTTGGCTGCTCTTAATGTCCACGTGATGATGATGAGCCACTTCGTTGAGTGATCATTTGTGGCCAGGTCGCTTCTGAAAAAGAGCTACGTAGCTCAGTGGGTCCTACCTCGGACAATAAAAAAAAATTGTTTAGCCTGATCTGTATATTTTACCAAGTGATTTGTTTACCTTCATCATATTCTTTGGGCCTTTCGGTAAAATCGCGTAGATGGATTCAAAGAAAATAACAAAAAAATTACAAAAAAACTACGACGTTTCGATCGCAACACAAGCGATCGTCATCTATGTGACTTTACCTAAAGACCCAAAGAATATCAATTCCTCAGGTCACGAAAGCTTTAAGTCAACATTTACCTTCATCATGTTTCTGTATTATTGTTGTAACGTTCTCACCTGTCCCCGACTGTAAATCTGTGCGCTCAAAACAAGTTGCTTATCGCGTGCAAATACGTTGCGGCAAAATCATCTCAATAACGCACGTTTCTCAATGCAAGCCCACGACCTCCTGCACACCAGGCGAGGGAGTTAACATCCCTAGCCACCGCAGGGAGAGGGCATCACCGAGCGACGGACGTTTGGAGAAACTTACCATGCCGTCGATGAGTCCCATCCCAAGCCCCTTCTGGCCTTTGCTGAGCTCCACCACGAACACCTCGTCATCGCCCTCCTCCTCCTCCTCGTCGTGAGACCGCACGGCCGGCGAGGCGGTGGTGACCTCCGTGCCCTTGGCGCCGTCGCAGCCGCCGCCTGGCAGACGGCGCCGGGAGTCAACGCGGGGAACCGACGGGGCGCCCCTCGATCCCCGGCGACTCGGCGGAGCGAGATCGGCGCCCCCCCCCCCCCCGCCCCCCCCGAGAGTTCGAGCGTCGATGCGGGGAAAAAAAAGCGTCGCGCTTTGGACACCCGCGGGGGAAGTTCAACCGGGGCGCGGTGCGCTTTCAGAAAACGCTTCCGCGGCCGTCTGGAACGCGCTGTTTCCTTCGCGGCGTTAGGAAGCCGCTGGCTGCTACGCGCTTTAAGATCGTCATCCAGGTCGACGAACTCATTTCTCCGCGACTGCTTTTTGTGCCATAGTTAGTTGTCCTTCCCCCCCCTCCCGCCCCGCGCACCTCCGATGAGCGCGGCCGGCCACGTACGTTGAGAAAGAGCTTCAACGTGCGAGCGTACGGCAGGCGAGAGTCCGTTTCGCCAGCCACCCCCCCCCCCCCCACCGACGCCGCAACGAGTTGCTGCGCTTCACCCCGAGCGGCAGCCGGCGGGGGACGCCCGCCCCCCCCCGAGGGTTTTTCGACCGACGCGGAGATGGAGCGACGAGATTGGCCGGCGCGCGGCAGCGGGACGGCCCGCCTTTTAAATCGTCTCCGTTGAAGACCCGCTTCCTGACCACTGGCACGGCCGGCCACGCACGGCGCGAAAGAAGTTCAGCGTGCGTACGTACGCACACACACACACACACCCCCCCTCGCCCCCACCGCGGAGGACGGTCCGTTGAAGCGGACGCCGCAGAGCTCACCTCCGAGATCCCTTCCAGCCAAGGCCGTAATTATAGTAAATATTGGGGTGGGGGACACATGCCCTCCAATAATCAAATATGCTCAAAATGTCCCCCCCCCCAATATATTGCTATATAAAAGCAACAATTTGCTAAACCTTGGCTGCAATATCTGGACTTGTCTTCATATAACAAAGCAAACATTTATGTTTATATGATTATGTTTATGGTTGTACTTTATGCATCCCTAATCTCTGCCATTACATACAATGAAACAAGAAGAGGTAAAAATTGAAAAAAACAGAGCAATGTAATACAATAACACTATTAGAAATTATTGTAAAAAATAAATAAATAGTCATCCCACGTGTTAGTGCATTTTTTAAAATATTTAGGCATAGAATTTTATTGTTTTATTATTTTATTCTCATTCCACGTGACTTAACCAAAGAAGAGGAAATGAGTTTTCAAATTTAGATATTTTTCTGATTGGGGGACCCCCAGACCCCCTGGAAGATTTGGTCCCCCCCACCAATGTTGACTCCATGTCTACGGCCTTGCTTCCAGCGATGCCCACAGGCGCACAGGAACGCGGGCGAGAGGGGGGGGGGCGGCACCTTCCCCCCCCCCCCCCCGTTCGTCGTGCCGGGGATCGAACGCCGCTGACGGGGGGGAGGGGGGGGAGGGAGGGGAGCGAGGAGGAACCCCACGGGAGGGGGACGACGCCGCGTCCCGACGGACCGGGTGGTGGGGGTCCTGCCAGGTTCTCGCAGCAGGGGGCGCTGTTGCTGTTGCTGCTGCTGCTGTTTCCCTGTGATTTCCAATTTTTGAGTCATTCGCGCAAGGCGAATTTTTGCGGCGTTTGATTTTGTCCAAAACCGGTAAACATCGCACGCCGTTTTAATTTTTGTTCGCCAGCTCTGGGAGGGAAAGCGGAGAACGCCGAGGAGAACCCACGCAGAGCTGGCGGAGAGAAAAACTCCCGCACGGCGGCACATGGAGAGAGGGCGACCCCGGTCGGGGATCGAACCCTCGGAGGCCGCTGTGAGGAGCGAGCGCCACCGCTGTAGCGCGGTGGCTAGGAGATGTTAACTCCCTCGCCCGGTATGCAGGAGGTCGTGGGTTCGATCCCGACCCTGACGCCTGCTGCTGCTGTATATTTGGAGTTTGCGTGTCTCTCTCTCATCACCACGGTGGCTAGGAGATGTTAACTCCCTCGCCCGGTATGCAGGAGGCCGTGGGTTCGATCCTGCCGCTGACGCCTGCTGCTGCTGTATATTTGGAGTTTGCGTGTCTCTCTCTCATCATCATCACGGTGGCTAGGAGATGTTAACTCCCTCGCCCGGTATGCAGGAGGCCGTGGGTTCGATCCTGCCGCTGAGGCCTGCTGCCTGCTGCTGTATATTGGAGTTTGCGTGTCTCTCTCTCATCATCATCATCACGGTGGCTATGAGATGTTAACTCCCTCGCCCGGTATGCAGGAGGCCGTGGGTTCGATCCTGCTGCTGACGCCTGCTGCTGTATATTTGGAGTTTGCGTGTCTCTCTCTCATCATCATCATCACGGTGGCTAGGAGATGTTAACTCCCTCGCCCCGGTATGCAGGAGGCCGTGGGTTCGATCCCGCCGCTGATGCCTGCTGCTGTATATTTAGATCATGGGACCTCCCTTGGCAGTATCAAAATCACGAGAATAGGTTTTAGCCTTTCTGGCCATAAAACAGAAGGTGTTAAGATGTTAAAACACCAAACTGAAACCTTTTGCAAGGAAACATGTCACTGCGTTCAGCACACATACATACTTGTGGTGAATGTGCAAACAAAAAACATTCTCTGGCAGTATGTGATGATGCATTGTCTTTGAAACTGATTGGTCCACACGAGAGACAGCTTTCTTTAGAGCTCGGTCTCAAACAGTGTTTTTTGCACGTGGTTAATGCAGACACAATTCCCCGCAAAAGGTTTCAGTTTGGTGTTTTAATATCTTAACAGCTGTTTTATTGCCAGACAGGGTAACACCTATTCTTATATGTCTATCTGGAGGTTTGCGGTGTCCCCTCTCTCTCTCTCTCTCCCCGTGGTCGCGAGGATTTTTCTCCAGCTCCTCCGGTCTTCCCCCTCCGCATGTCAGAATAAAGATCGCGCGTTCAGCGTATTTGGCTGCCGCTCCACGTGATGGCGACGATAAGCCCGCTTCGTCGGGTTTTCAATTTGCGATCGCCAGGATACGCTTCTGGGAAAAGAGCTACGCAGCAGCAGCAGCTCAGCGGGGCCTTACCTGGTAAAGTTAAAAAGTGGTTTTTAGTTTGGGCACTTTGCCCCAGCAGTCGATGTTTTAGACCGCGCCAGTCTCATGCCAGCGGAGGCTTCTTCACTGCACCGGCGTGCCGGGCGGGTTGATTTATTATTTTGCCACGGCAAGTTCCCCCCCCACCCCCCCCGACACAATGGGGGCTCGGTAAAAACGTAGCCCGGGCCCTCACCAACTAAGACCGCCGGCGCAACTCCGTGTTGTCGGGTTTTCTGTCCTCCCGGTAGTCCGCTCGTAGGGTGCGCCGCCAGTGAAGCGTCCGCTGCCAAGGCGCGCGTGCGGGCACGTCGTTTGATGAAGCGGCACGGTGGGTTAATGTTTTTTTTTAAAATGAAAAACAACTTCGGTCCTGACGACGACGACGATGGGCGAAGGTCGGAAAGCTGAGACGGAGTTCGCAGGAAGTGGCAAACAAACTGCCCCCGTCGCGCAAGACCCAGCGAGGCCGAGGAAGACGAAGACCCCCCCCCCCCCGGCTCCAATCTATTCGCCCCGAAGCTTCTTCTGGGGCCACAACTCCTCAACCGCGTCCACTACTGCAGCAGCAGCAGCCGATGCGGTTACTTGACGACGATGACGACGACGACGATGATGATGATTTACTAACGGGAAGTTACAAACTCTTCGGTCAACGTGCGGCAAACTGCGCTCACCAGTTGCTGAACGAATTGTCCGGTTGCCGGAAGAATTCCGCCTGAGGTCGCACTCGTTACACGCAAGGTGCTCGCCACGAATGAACCACGATCACCTCGATGATGACTTCGTCGAGGAGCTATGAAGCATCATAATCACGCGACGCTCCGCTCATCCTCGCAGCAGCAGCAGCGGATTTTGGCTGCTCAGCCGTCGAACACCGCATCGTCGCGCGGCGCTTTCACATGCGCCGTCTGGAACGCTCTTCCGATATTAGGAAGCCACTGGAGCTGTGCACTTTTAAATCATCATCGTCTAGATTGACGAACTAACTTGTTTAGAACTGCTGGTTGTTGTGTTTAGTGTTTGTTGTCCTTCCCCCGCACCGCCGATTAGCGCGGTTGGCCACGTACGGTGCGAAAGAAGTTCAGCGGACGTGCGTGCGTACGAGTCTGTGCAAAAAAGAGCTTCA